>NC_090654.1:71544093-71844093 GCF_040937935.1 Hyperolius riggenbachi | reverse complement strand
CTGATAATATGAAAACTCCTGTTAGGTTTTTATTATTGTGTTTCTCTCCTTTGGAGACATTCGCTTCACTTCCTGTTGCCACAAACTGAAGAGGAAGTGAAGAATTCTGCAACTGCATTGTGCACATAAGATGTAAAAACTTGCAGAAGGGTTTGACTCTTGCCCTGTCTGCCTTTTGGTTGGTTCACACAGGCTGTAAATGCAGTTTTCTGCCAGCCGACAAAAGGGTTGTTTGAAAGGGATTTTTTACTCTTTCACTGATCTGCTGGGGTTCCTTCTGTGTTTTTCTTATAAGCTCAATACAGTGCAATGCCTGTTGAGGCCTCTGCCTCTGACACAGTTCTAATGCTGACGCTCTTCTGGTTCAGTAAGCCAGCACCTGTTCAGTGAGGAGACCTTAGACAAAACTCCATAACACTGCTACTGCCTATAGAGTGCACCGTAGTGACTGCAGCTCTGGTGCTTTGTGTCTGCTAGGCGAAAAGCGCAATATACATGTTCTTTGTCTTGTCAGTAGTGTGGCGCAGATTCTATGTAATGTGCAATTCCGTTCCTCTCTTGTAATACTATCCGCTTTGTCATACATATGCCTTACCTTCTTTGGAGTGATTGCTATGGACTAGCCCAGTAATCTGAAAACTTGCCTCTCCAACTGTTAAGGAACTACAAGTCCCACAATGCATTGCAGGAGTTTGACAGCCACAGTCATGATTCATAAAGGCAAATGCATTGTGGGACTAGTAGTTCCTTAACAGCTGGAAAACCAAGTTTGCAGATCACTGGACTAGTCATACCTATTGCTATACTCTGATTGGCACCTGGCTGACCAGAAGCTGTTAATGAGGCTTCCTTCTGTCTTCTTCAGCCTCAGGGATCCAGCGCTGGCAGCCCCTGAAAATCTGCCAACAAGCTTGTCGGCGGGTAGCACAGGCGCCGAAGCGTCTGGTCAGCCAGGTGTCCCTCGGGGGGACTTTTTTAGGTTTAGTTTAAGTATGACTGTGTTTGCCACATGCTTGTTTCAGGTGTGTGATTCAGACACCACTGGTGCATGAAATATCAGCAGGAAGCCAGGCACCTGGTATTATTTAAAAATAAATAAATATGGCAGCCCCCGTTATTCCTCTCAGGTCAGTTGTTCTTTAATGTGATTTGTGGGAATGACATCCTGATCAGCAGTCATGGATGGTTCGGCATCAATTGATCGATTTTTCTCATCAGAAAGGATTATGGGAAAAGATGCAGAGGTGGCATCCATGATTTGGTGTAGCCATATGACAACACAGCAACAACTCCGTGTTTTTAGTCAGAGAGGATTATGGGAAAGCATGCAACTATAGCAGCTGCGAGGGTTTATTAATAGTCCTGTAGGACTGAGCACCTTTACATTAAGATTGCTTGGAGTTGACCTAAGGGGTTGAAGGTGACAAACGGTGACCATCAGTTGGGCTTAGGCATTATTTAGCGTGGTTAGAGGATAGGGTGTGGATTCATTTGTGTTCACAGGCATCAGAAAGAGATTATGTTGAGAGAGGGGGTTAGGGGGTGGAACGTTTGATTCAGGATCTTCTATGTGGACGTTTTTGGCTTTTACAATGTAGCTGTTTGACTATACGGCACCAACTCTATTTCTAGTCGGAGAGCATTATGGCACTCCGGGCACTCCAGTTTCCTCCCACATCCCAAAAACATAAAGGTAAGTTAATTGGCTTCCCCCTAAAAAAGAAAATTGGCCCCAGACAACGATACATACGTAAACATATGATTATAGTAGGGATTAGATTGTGAGCCCATCTGAGGGACAGCTAATTACAATATACTCTGTACAACGCTGCAGAATTTAAGGGCGCTATATAAATAATACTTATCCACAACTAGTTCTATTAAGAAGTTGGAGGCGCCCAGGAGAACAATAGGGTGGTATATTTCTATGTAAATATCGCTATATGGTAGTATCCAACAATATATAATAGCATAATGTTGTCCGATGTCCCATTTGGGATCAAAACCAGTAGAGGGTCAAGAATAAAAGACTATTTTTATTGGTGCACTAGACAACACGTTTCACGGCCACAGCCGCTTCCTCAGGTCAATAAAAGTGCCTATTGGTTGGGAGGTCTAAGTATCTGGGCGCCCAGGACATCTATAAAGTAGGACAACCTTATGCTATTATATATTGTTGGATGCTACCATATAGAGATATTTGAATAGAAATATTCCAACCTATTATTCTCCCGGGCGCCTTCAACCTGCGTTTAAGTATTACTAGTACCTCCTACCCTATAGGGGAGATTTAGTCGAGGTACCTCGACCGAAAAATTATTTATTTTTGAACCAACGAACACCAAGGATTTTACCACCCTGGCGTTCTATTAAGATCGCCAGGGTGACTGCGCAGCAGTATTTTTTTTTTATTTTTTTTTTGTAATCCTGTAGCTGGCCTAGCGACAGCTACATGATTCCCCCCTCCCTGCAGAATCCCTCCCACCCTTCCGATCGGCGCCGGCGATCAAACCCACCAGTAAAGCCCGTTCTGAATGGGATTTCCTTTAGGGCTTCCCCCATCGCCATGGCGATGAACGGAGTGACATCACAGGGAGACAAGATCCACCCCTCAGCGCTGCCTGGCACTGATTGGCGAGGCTGCGCACAGGGTCTTCGGGGGGGGGGGGGGGGGGGGGGGATGGTTGCCTGTTACGCAGCGGCAGCGATCATCCCCAACATGCAGCTAGCAAGGTGCTAGCTACGGGTTTAAAAAAAAAAAAATTAGGAAGGTCGACCCACCAGGGCCTGAGCCGTGCCCTGCGGCCAAGGAGGTAAAGACCTAGTGTAGACGGTACTTCTCCACATGCGAAAACGAGTGGTTGCCTCTCTTGGCAACCTACTCTTGTGAGTATAATCTCTATTATTCTTACACACTAGCCTGGCCTACTAACAATATTGCACCAGATTGGGCTGCCAGATCTCTCCTCTTCTCCTCTACAACCATATAGCTTCACAACCTGTGAGGACTGCTAAGTGTAACAATGTTAGTAAAGTCCCAAGCTATACATAAACAGTACAATGTTTTAATAAAGTGGCTCATAACAACTTGAGGAAGAGTCTGTTATGTGGCCTCAGTAAGTTTGGGCTATTCACAAATTTGGGAGACGCAAATTGTGCTTTCTCTGAGGCACCAAAATGGACAGAAACTATCCTGCCCTGCCTGATGAGGTCTTTCTCAGCTTTAGGCTGATTGGGCCTGGCAGTTTCTAGTAAGGAGATCCTGACCCCTGTTACTTCTAATGACCCCTGAGGCAACTTTCCTTCCATGTATGACTCTGTACATTCCATACAACAAGTGCTGGGGCCACTGACGTAACCTCCCAGTGCTTGCATTAATACAATGGCCGCTGTGTGATCCGTGCCTTCCAGGGCCTCAGCTGATGTACCGATACAGAGCTGGGATTTTTTGTTTCCATACAGGCCGAGTACCTGTCACACCTCAATACTTCTGAACACTTCCTCTGCCGGAGGTGAAGTCTCACCTGGGTCGTCTTTCCAGTTTGTACTAGATTAGGTTACAAGTCTATGCCCTGGGGAAACCACGGTGCAAGAACTTTCATTTATTTATTTTTTTCAGCCTCTCTGCTCTTGATTTTCCCACTTTACAGCAAGATTTTCATTTGTTGCATTGTTTAAACTTTATACGGCGTTTTGAGCCTGTGCAGACGCCGGCGGCAGTGTGTTTGCTATGAATAAACATATTATCTGGAAACAAACCTGTTCTTTACCTTGATAGATGTGTGGTAATCGTTCCAGCCCCCAATACAGGTCCTTCAGCAATAAACGGGAGTACCTCATGGGGTGCTGGATGTTGAGGCGATGCAGCTGTGATGCTCTCTGTGTGCACAGAAGTGTTTGCTCAGGAGGGCCATATTTATAAGGGTGAAAAGTACATTCATATCTCGTTTAGCGCTAAACAGTAAATCCTACTGCCTCAGTTTACAGTGAGGCAGTATTTGAATGCAACTATTCCATTTTACAATCAAAATTTTCAGCGGACATAAACTTAGAACTTCCTCTCTGCTCTAAAAGATTTAAAGCCCCTACTCACCGCCTGATGGGTCCTGTGACGTCCCCTTGACGACGGTCCTCAAGCGACACTTCGTCCTGCCGGCAGGTATGCACAACGTCAATCGATGATACACATCGGAAGCGAACGAGGCTTTAAGCGATCGCGGTAGTTTGTGCAGGAGTCATCGGGGTTCTTGGTTCTCCGATCCGCTTGACGGTCATTATTGCGGTGTGCCGCTAAGCAACGTTTGCGTGGTTGTGTGACTGTACCCATGTCAAGATATAGTGGAAACAACTGCTTGGCGCTTTAAAAAATCGTTGGTCATTGGGAGAAATCGTTGGGGAAATTGCGACGTGGGTACATAGCTTTAGTAAGATTTGGTGGGGACTAGCATCCACCAGGCCTCTAGGACCTGACTCCAGGCCTGTCCCTGTGTAAGGCAGTGTATAATGTGGCAGGAAGAAGCATGACTGTGCTTGTAAATCCATGACTGGACATTTGTAAGTCCAGCTAATTGAAGCTCCCGCTGGGGGTCGGAAGAGTCCAGTTTCACTGCTCTGTGTTCACTGACAGGCTGGGAGGGCTGCCCAGCATGCAGGCTTCCCATCAGCGTGTTTGTGGCGTTCTTATGCCTGAGGGAATTCAGGTTACACTGCTGCTTGTGTGCTTCAGGTAGGACACATTATGGTATTTGCACAGGAATCCTGGTTTTGGAAGCTGGTGAAAAGTGACCGGAGGTTTCGTGGTGAAGAGACATGGAAAAACTAATCTAAACATAAAAGCATGAAAGGGAGCATTAAAGTAACGCCTGACGTGAGAAGGATAGGGAGGCTGACCTATTTTATTTTTAACAATACAAATTGCCTGGCTGTCCTGCTGAGCCCCCGTTTCTACTACTCAAATGGTAGCCATACATCTGGCAATTTTGATTCAAACGACAAAGCGATTTATTTTATTGGGCGATGGCTTCAGTGTCGTTGATCAAAAGTTGATTGACTAGTGACCCACACACTACAAGCCATAGCCTATGCAATTCACCTTCACTAATTGATCATTATGTCTCCATGCTCTGAATGCAGAAATCGAGTCGATCATAAGAACAGTAGCCAATTCCTGTGCAATCGATCGATATCTCCCTTCCTGCTTGAACGACTAAGCTAGGCAATTTGACGTGTTCTCGGCCACTTTTCATCGATTGGGCAGACTGGGAGGCACTCGATTCTCTCTTGATTTGATAAAATGATTGAATCGAATGGTCGATCGTAAAAGCCAAATTGCTAGGTGTATGGCCACCTTTAGCCATAGACCCTGAACAAGCATGCAGATCAGACGTTTCTGACTGAAGTCTGACAAGATTAGCTGCATGCTTGTTTCAGGTGTGTGATTCAGGCACTCCTCCTGCTCCTAAAGAGATCAGCAGGACAGCCAGGCAACTGGTGTTGTTGAGAAGGAAATAAATATGGCAGCCTCCACAGTCCTCTCAGATCAGGTGTACTTTAACCTCCCTGGCGGTATGACTTCTTCCTGGTGTAGGGTCTAAAAGCTGTACGATTTTTCATGTGCTTTTAGACCCTAAAAGCAAGAAGGAAATAATACCACGAGAGACCCTGGAGCACCTCCCTGGGATCCAGCACTGCAGTTCTCCCTCTGTCCTCCAGGTGGCGCTGTAACCCTATAGTGAGATGGCAGTCTGTGATCGGGGATGCAAAGGCTCTGTGGACAGGAAGAGGAATGGCCGCCAGCGTCTGGATTGCCCAGGAGGTGAGTGAGAACGCTGGCTGCTTGGAATGCTCTGCATGGACTTCCTGGCAGCTACCACGAGTGTAAAACGCTGTTGGCAGTGCAGCGTGCATGCGCAAAACAGTGGAAATATGAAGGGGAAGCCAAGTGATATACGGTACTTCCTGTCCAGCAGGGAGTACGTCACTGGGCGAGGGGTGGTGGGGGGTGCTGCGGCGCTATGCATATGACCCTGTCGACGCACTCGGCCACAGGGTCATATGAATGACTGTTTTGTGAAATGCGATGGGGGCGGACCATTGTACTGCAAATGCAATGGTCGGGTGTAAAACTGGCCTAAATGTTAGTGTTCTCACTGCAGCATTGTGATTGCAATGTACTATTGCAATTGTGCTGCATGTAGCATTTTTGAGGAGATTGTACTTGTAAGAATGATGCAAAATTACACATTCCTTCAAAACCGGTTTTCAATGTGAATTTGGCCTAACCGTTACAGATAATGGTCATTGAATAATATTTTGGTAGCAATTTGTTTTGCACGGATTGCCTGCAGGGATCCGGAGAACTTCATAACCTTGAAGAATAACGACCTGACAGGAGTGTCACCTCGGGAAATAAGCTGGAAGTGACATTCCCGTGTGTGAAATGTTCTGTATGTAGATCATTTGTGGGGAGTTTTTTGCTTAGTGTCCTCCTCCTGGTGGTTTCCCCTCAGTGCCACACTGAGCCTGCTGGGTGTTTACCGCACAGATCCCTTTTCCTAGAATAAGCCTGATGTAAAGGTTGTTATGGCTCAAACTAACTGCATTGCTTTCATTTATTAATTGATTTGGAAAGTACCGGCCACACAGGTGATTGCAAATCCAGGTAGTTGGCTTCTGAAATTCTTTATTTAAAAAATCCCCACAAATCAGTATAGAAAATACTTTCACTTTCTGCAGTCACTAAGGTATTTCCTGATAATGGCTGCTTTTTCATAAAGAATCTCTGCACTGATTGCATCTCTCAGTATCAGAACCATCACTCTTAAAGGGAACCTGAAGTGAGGATATGGCGGCTGATATATTTATTTCCCTTTAAAACAAACCTAAAGCAAAAATAAACTTATGTGATAATGAATTCCAAGTGTAGTACAGCTAAAAAATACAACATTAGTAGTAAAAGTAAAGAGTCTCATATTGTTTTCCAGTACAGGAAGAGTTAAAAAAAAAAAAAAACTTCAGCAGTTATCTATGCAAAAGAGCTTCTCTGAGCTATTCCATCCAGTGGACCGAATACAATCCTATTTTCTGAAGCACTTAAACAGGCAAGAAACAGTGAGAGACAGCTTGAGATCAGGTTTTACTGCGGGACAGTTCAAATGGTCATTATTTCTCCTTTGTTTTATAGCTTAAAAGACAAGCAGTGTGATGCAACGTTATAAATATTGCATCACGCAAGTGAAAACGATATAACTGAAAATAAAAATGAGACTCTTTCCTTTCTCTTCTTCTTTATATCATACATTTTTTTTTCCGCTTCCAGTTTGCTTTAAAAAATACCAATTGCCTGGCTATCCTGCTGATCCTCTGCCTCTAATACGTTTAAGGTGTGTACACACGCACTACTGAGCGGGTTTGCAGCAGACTGTAGTGCGTGTGTATGCACTGTCGGCGGACTGATAAGGCTGTTCCTGAACGACCCGCTGGGTGTATCAGTCCGCCGACGGTGCATACACACGCACTACAGTCTGCTGAAAACCCGCCTAGCGGGAGGTGCCGACGGACCCGTCGTTGGCTGCTGTAGTGCGTGTGTACGCACCTTTAGCCATAGACCCTGAAACAAGCATGCAGATTAGATGCTTCTGACGAGATTAGCCACATGCTTGTTTCAGGTATTAGAGGTTCAGACACTACTGACCAGAAAGATCAGGACAGCCAGGCAACTGGTATTGTTTAAAAAGAAATACATAGGTCTCTCACCTCAGTTGGCATCACAGTAAGGTTATTTTATCAGCAAGGTGCAGTTCTGTACCATTAATCATGTGAACAGCTGCCCACTCTCCCTATTTGAGCTTTCAAAACAAACAAATCACGAGCAAACACAGACTGGGATACAGACCTGCACACCTGTGTGTGTTTTAAGCTTTTTTATTTTGAAACGGTGCATCATGGGGTATCCAGAAGGCTTATTTATGGATTAGTTTATTTGGTTGTAGCTGGTGATTACAAGTGGCATTTAAGCCCTGTGTGTATGAGCGCTTCTGTGGATAGACCGGTTTAGGAAAAAGGTTTTTTTTTTTCATCCTTTGGTATTTATAGTTCTATTGAGCAGGTTGAACCTGCAGGGATGTGTGTTTGTTTAGAGGGTCACACATCACCCGGAGGTTGTATCTTAGAATTGTGTAGATGCAGAAGAGATAAGACATAACTGTTTTCTTTCTGGCTATGACATAGTATATGCCAGGTGCTCCACTCAATTTGCTCTGTTCTCCTCATAACATATTTGGGTTGAAAAGACATCTGTCTATCGCATTCAGTCAGAAAATATGGTGCAACACTAGCCAGCATCATTTCAAATCCCATGGCATGGGTTTCCTCCATGCATTCCGGCATCCTCTTGCATACCCAGAAACATAGAGATTAGTTAGCTGTTTCTCCCAAAAAATTGCATTTGGTCTACAATATGGACACAGTGTTCTCCCTAGAAATTTTTTCAAGCTGGATGGCATGAAAAAGTAGCCGGGTGGAGTGAGATGAGAGAATGCAGGGCCGGTGCTTCTCTGCTTACAGCAGAGGAGGAGGTGAGCCGATGACAGCCGGGTGCTCACCAAAACTAGCCGGGTGGAGCACCTGGCTAAAAGAGCCTGGGGAGAACACTGGTCCAACATAACGATAAGCAAAGCGCTGAAAAGTGCCTGAGTGTGAACCAGCTCTTAGTAGTGCTGAAAGAGGCACTAGTTATAGAAAAGGAGCCAAAATCCTTGGTTCCTCTGCTAAAATCTGGAAGAGCAGGTTCCCCTGTCCATAAGTGCTGACAGGGGGTGCTGTGGAGGGGAGTATATGTCAGTTCTGAAACGAACATCAAATCCATTGTTGTATCCAGTCAGGAGTGCAGGCTGTGATCACACAAAGTGTTGTCTGTGTACAACCCCCTCCTAGGCCTGGTTCATACTACGATGCAAATGCATCAGATGCAGAAATGGGGCGGTAAGTGCATCTGCACTGCATTACTCACATTTTGAATCCTCTCCAGTTGTCGCCACCTGTCTGCTTCGTCCACCATACCGTCTCCTGCTGCTGCTGCTCCTCCACTCATCCCAAAACTGATTGGAGTCTGCCAGAAGCTTGGGGCTCCCTTTTGGATTGTAAAAATGCCTAGCAGCAAGGAGGATTTGCATTGGTCCACCATGAACCAATTTTCCCTGTTGAAACTGAATTGCCATTAGTTTTTTGCAAATCAATGGGTGCTCCATGCTTCTGCTGGGCTTTAATCTGCTTCTCCCCTGCAGTGGACGGAATGGCGGGTGTCTGCAGTGGTGGAACCAAACCCATCAGACATGGGTCAGCGTTTTGTTTGCAGTGACCAGCCTACTAGGAACAGACGCCATCTGTTCCTATAGGTTTTCATTGCTTGCGATTTGTGGTGTTTGCAGCGCAATCTCAATATGGTTGCGCTAAAATATGGTTTTTGCAGCGTCATGCGGACGCGCTTTACGGCTCTTTACGACGGGGAATACGGAAGAAGAGGACGCTTTGCCCGAGGACGAACGAAACTTAGCCGCGGAGGGAGACCGGAGGGCACCGAAGGACCGGCGCGGGCACAGGACGGCTGCAGGAGGCTTGGGAAAGCCCCCAGGTAAGTGAATTATTTTTCCCCCGCCAGTTAAGGTTCCCTTTAAGAAAAGTGCAAATTCATCCCTAAACTGCTGCAGTTAGATTTAGAAGTGCTTAATAGCAGTTCTACAGATTGTGCAGCAGTGCAGGCTAGGTGTGATTTGTGAAGGGCTTCTCCCCCTGCTGCCAGGTGTCTTGTAAAGCTGTTCTGTGCTTAACCCTTCCAGTGCTGGGCATTGATGCAATACAACAGATATATTGGTTACCTCAGCAACCGCAATTTCCCTCACACACTGCACTGGTCTGAGAGACCTTCTTAACTCCTCCTGTTCCAGTTTTAAGGTGGCCATACACTGGTCGGTTTGCCATCAGATCGACCAACAGATAGATCCCTCTCTGATCAAATCTGGTCAGAGAGGGAGCGTATGGCTGCCTTTACTGCAAACAGATTGTGAATCGAATTCAGCATGAAATCGATTCAACATCTGTGGAGCTGCCGCCGCCCCCTGCATACATTACCTGATCCGGCCGGCGCAAGTTCCCCGGTCTCCGCTATCTTCTTCTCCACTCTGGGCTCCAGGGCTGCAGCTTCACTGTACTTCCTGTCCGGGGAGGTTTAAACAGTAGAGGGTGCTCTACTGTTTAAACTTCCTGTCGGGCTAGGAAGAAGTGAAGCCTGCGGAGCAGCGGTGACGGCGGGGATACGTGTCGGCCAGATCAGGTAATGTATCGCCGCTAGCGTCGGTCGTCGGACATTGAAATCCCGCTATCGACGCACTCCCCACCCGCCGGTGATCGAGTGAAATCTTCCGCACGGACGGAACGACGGGAACGAACGATTTTGGACGGAAATCGATCATTCGGTCAGCGTTTGCGCAACGATTTAACAGCAGATTCGATCAGTGATCGAATCTGCTGTATATCGGCGGGAAAATCGTTAGGTGTATGGGCCCCTTAAGAAGGAATCTGCACTATTTAGTCATTTCTTAGGATGTCTGAGACAGTTCTGCACGGATTTCTAAAAACCAACTAATATTTTGTCTCAGACACTCTTGATGAAGGTCCCCCAGTGTTTTTTACTGCAGTGTGAACTGGGCCATAGTCCTGATGCTGAGGCTGCTGCTTTCCTCTTCACCTCACCTGCTTCAGAAGCCCTGATAATTAATATTGTACAATGGGATAGGATCACTGCTTACTGAACCACAGGATGTTATAGTAGAGCTGTGTCTGGAAATGGGGTTGTATAACGGGCAATGGTCTCCTGTGTATGGGTGTAGCAGAGAACCGCCATCCAGCAGTTTTTAGATGGGGGATTTTAGTTCAAGTCGCCTCTGGAAATTTTCTGTGCAGCATTTTGTATGTAAACAAAACTCATTTGCTCGTTTTAATTACCAGCCTTCAGTATTTTCCCATGCACTCCATCCATCATCCCCCCAGAGGTCTCACGTAAAGATTAACTCGCTGGGAAACGTGTTTCTGTTGAGGTAAAGGCCTGCGGGCGACCGTCGTTCGCTCTTTTTCCCGCTCGCTTTCCCACACGTCATCCGGCAGGGCACAGAAGTGTATCCAGACGGGTCTTTGAATCTTATTAACCTTTCATTTCACTCGTTTCTACAAAAAGGCCTCGGCAACACATAAACACAGAGAGCTGAAGAGAGGGATGAAATACTGGGTCCTGGATTTGTTATGTATAATATGTTATATCTGCCCTTACAATCTGATTTGCTAAGGGCTGGTTCAGACGGACGTCTGGGGGCGTTGCGGCGGCTGCGCAGTCAGGCTTTCAGTAGCCGTCGCGTTCTGATGCGGTCGCGTTTTTTGTTCCCCTAGGGGGACATTAGCCGTCACGGTTGGCCGCCCCCTGGAAGCTACATGTCGCTTCCAGGGGCAGCTCGAATGCTCGCGAAAATCGGGACCCGAACGCGGCGATCATGAAACGCGCGCAAAAGCTCGGTGTAAACGCTCCCATTCACTTGAATAGGAGCGTTTACCGCCCACGTTCCGAACGCTTGCGGTAAACGCTCCGCAAGCGTCCATCTGAACCAGCCCTAAGATGGCTTTAGATGCTTTTAAACAATGCTAACTGCCTGGCTCTCCTGCTCATCTACTGCCTCTAAGGGGGCCCATACACTGGTCGATTTCAGCCATCGATCGATTCTATCGAACCGATCGATTTGGGGCCGATTTCGAGTTGTGAGTTGCATTGAATCTAATGATCCAATAATGCATTTAGATCGATTTGCAATAGATTTCATTCTGAAATCTATTGGAAATCTGTACCTAGTGTGTGGCACAAATCAGATAGAGTCCTGTCAGATTATACTTGACAGGCATCTGACAGAAATATATCTGATGGTCGAATCTGCTGCAAATCTATAAGTGTATAACCTCCTTAAAGGTCCCCATACATCTATCGATGATAGGCAGATTGACCTAGAGACAGATCTCTCTCTGATCGAATCTGGCTAGCTGGCCATACACCACAAGCTGATTCCCGATCAATTTCAGCATGAAATCTTTCATGAATTGGCCTTTTGGCACCGTCCCAGCCACTGTCTCCCCCAAATGTTTTATTTGCTCATCGGTACCCATGCACTTTTACTTTACCTGCCACAGCACGCTGTCCCCGTGTCCGTGCTGTATTTCCGCATTGGCGCCCTATCTGGTTGCCGGTGTTCTAGCACGTGGAGGGCGTGTATGATGTCACACGGGGATGGCGTGACTTATAAAGTATGAATACAAGGGCGCAAGGGGCACATTAAACATTTAGGGGGACATAAGTTGGGGGTTTCTGTCGCATTTGTCAATCGCAGTTATCGCCTGCCGTTACCACTGCGCACCTGATCGACCACATCAGCCTGAGATTTCCCAGCATGTCCAATCGATATATTCATCCAGTATTGGCCCAAAATCATTCTAATCGGGCATGCTTGTGGTGGAACCGATTTTAATCGGTGTCGTTAATTATGGAATCGGATGGTCCATTGGCCACCAAGTCCATAGATGTATGGCCACCTTAATACTTTAAAGAGACACTGAAGCGAAAAAAAAATATGATATAATGAATTGGTTGTGTACTATGAATAATTTCTAGAAGATTAGCAGCAAAGAAAATATTCTCATACTTTTATTTTCAGGTATATAGTGTTTTTTCTAACATTGCATTATTTTATAATATGTGCAGATTACACAACACTCAGCATTCAAAATGATTCTTTCAGAGCAGTCTGTGAAGTAATGACCTCTCCTCTAGCAGAGAAAAAGTAAACAGTTCACTTACAGTTGAGATAATAAAAATCAGATAACAGCTCTCTCCACGACTAACTTAGTCGGAGAACTTAATGGCTTCTTTGCATAGAGATAACTGGAGTTTCTCAACTCTTCCTGTACTGGAAACAATTAGACTGATGTATCTGATCTTAATGTTTTATTTCTTAGCTGTACTACACATACAAATCATAATATCATAATTTTTTTTTCACTTCAGTGTCTCTTTAAGCCATAGACCCCTGAACAAGCATGCAGATAAGATGCTTGACTGAAGTTTGAATGCATTTGCTGCATGCTTGTTTCAGGTGTGTGATTCTGACACTATTGATGCAAAAGAGATAGCAAGACGCCAGGCAACTTGTATTGTTGGAAGGAAATAAATATGGCAGCCTCCATACCACTCTCACTTCAGGTGTCCTTTAATAATCTGACCACTCTATGACCTCTGCATTAGCTCAGAGGATGGGTATGATGTGGCATGGGCTGATCCAGGGTGTCGAGCCAATTTTGGAGACCTGTGACAAAGTTTCTGGTATATAACATTCCTATCATTCTCCTTTTTGTCATTGTCTGTAAATCTGGGCACACCTGTATTCATCCATCCGGTTTGTTTGACCACTTCAGTCAAATTTACTGGACATCTGTTGTATTCAGTATAAGTAGTCCATTCACTTTTGATCAGTGTTGATTAGTTGATTGATCCATTGTGCAAGGGGTCGATGGACGCATAGTGTTGTAGTGCATCGAGTGGTATTACACTTGTGGTTCAGTCAATGCTCACTCAATTTCTGGAGAAATCTGTTGAAACTGGGTTTGTAGTGCGGTGTAGGGATGATCAAAGAGATGCAAATATTTCAGTTTATGTCAATCTATGCAAATATATGCAGCGTGAAAATGGACCAATCTGTTTAAATGTGAGGGGGACTTGATTGGTCCATCTTCAAGCTGCAAATATTGCCATAAACTTGGAAATATTTGCATCTCATTTATCATCCCTAGTGTATTGTAGGAATCGATCAGAATTCAATCAACTTCGTGTATTGGTCCCCAGTGTACCCTTGTATACCTACCTTTTGGCTTGGCCATGGCCATTTCAAATGTACGCCTGTCTGTGGGTGAAAGTTTAGTACAGTTGCTCATTGTTTGCAGCCATACAGTCTCTAATCACTGCTGCTGGGATTTGAAGCCATGAGACTTCCCATCTCTGGTAGTCTCCTGCACGGCACCTGTTCTGCGCCTGACATGTAAGCTGATAGCTTGCACCATTGTGTGCTGTGATTTATAGTCAGTGTGAAAGCCAGGTCAGCTCAGCTTGGCTGAGTGTCTGTGTTACATTAACATGGCTCTGTCCTCACAGCTGCTGTGTGCTGTAGACTTTCTATATGGCACTCCTGTGTCATGTCAACACCAAGACCCAGCTGTATCTGCTCAGCTCCAGATCAAACCAATGGGAGGCCAGCCTGTCACTAAGATCTCCATGTGACTCCGCACGGAACGCGTCCGCTTTACCAAACAGACAGGCCGGGCGCCCACTTCAGCATGTGACATTGCGGGCGGTTTTATTTTGTGTCACATTTCAGTCGTGTTGGGGTTTTGTTTTTTGTGGTTTCTGATTTTTCATTTTGGAAATGCATTATTTGTGCGTTTTTATAACTTGCTACATAATACATTAAATTATACATGCTTGTGCCCTGCGGAAACTGGTTGCAGGAACAAAAGCAGAGCGAATGCAGAATTTTCTGCAAGAGATTCTATGGAGCTGCACTCCCCATCAGCTAAAATCTTTGCAAGATGCTGCACACAAAGATGCCCGCACACATTCAAAGGATCATTATCTGCAAAAGATCCATTCCTGCAAAATGCATTCATAGTCTATGAGATCTGCAGATCCTCATACACACCTTGTTTAACAGACTTCATCTTCTTATCTGGCAATCATCTGCAGATCTGAAAATCCATCCTGATGGATCTGATCTGCAGATGATTGCCTGTTAAACAAGGTGTGTATGATGATCTGCAGATCTCATAGACTATGAATGCATTTTGCAGGAATGGATCTTTTGCAGGAACAGATCTTTTGCAGATAATGATCTTTTGAATGTGTACGGGCATCTTTGTGTGCAGGATCTTGCAAAGATTTTATCTGATGGGGAGTGCAGCTCCATAGAATAGACTGTGTAGAGTATGGCTCTCAAACTACATGGAATGGGGTAAAATTGGTCTGATCTTGCCTTTTCCAAAGACTTTTATCTCAAGTGTGTATGCAGCATTAGTCTCTCACAACACTTCATATTACACTGAAGCTAAACTGTGAAACAAGCCGTAGGTTCCATATACTGCCTGTAGGTAGAATAGGTTCTTGGTCAGTGGTGACAAACCTTTTCGAGACCGAGTGCCCAAACTTCAACTCAAGTCTCTTGTCTCTCGTAAAGTGCCAACACGCCAATTTGAACAAAATTACCCCCCACACTCCTCAGAACATAAGAGATGACAAATAGGCCCTCAAACCTACAGTGACCAGATTTTTTCGGGGTTCAACCTTGGGGAGGGGGGTGGGGGGTTGTTTGCGGCGCGCATAAAACTGGGCGTGGCCATGACATTGTATGGGCGAAGCTAACATAATGAAGTAACAGCGAGGCATAAGAAAACAGTGTTTGATGTGGTGAAACGAGGATTCGCATCATGGGTGTGCAGAAACTGTGTGATGCTATTTATCAGTATACCCGCCGTAACCCCAAAGCAGCAAATATAGCCAGCTATGTCCATTTAATAATAACTGCAGCAACAGTTACCCCAGACACCAGAAAATAAACGCAATGTGGGCAACATTTTAGCAGAAAATAACGCAATGTTGGCAACATTTTAGCAGAAAATAAACGCAGTGGGCAACATTTCACCAGAAAATAAACGCAGTGGGCAACATTTAACCAGAAAATAATGCAGTGGGCAACATTTCACCAGCAAAAAAAGAAATTTACTCACCTGACAGAAGTCTCCTTTCCCGCCCGGCCTCTGGCGCGCAGCTACCCGGAGATATTGCTCCTGCATATCTCCCGCGCTGAATGCAATACTAGGGCTATTAGTAGAAGCCGCGGCCAGTTCATGCAATGGACGGGACATAGCGCAGCAGTGATGGCGTGCCAGCAGATTCGGCTACGTGTGCCGGGTCTGGCACACGTGCCATAAGTTCGCCATCGCTGTTCTAGGTGAATGAACCCCTTAGAGCCTAGGTTCTCAACGTGTGGTACGCGTACCCCAGGGGGTACTTCTGATGGTTCCAGGGAGTACTCAGGCCTGATATACTTAACCAAGAATAACAAATTTTTGTTATAATGTTTTATATAATGATAAATCTTATTTAAAAAACACCAAATTAGTGTTTTAGCTAATTAAAAGCAGTAGTAAATGGAAATTGTTTAGACCCAATTATCATTTAGTACGATTAAATATATATTTGTCAAGGGGTACTTGTGATAATGTTTACTATGCCAGGGGGTACTTGGTGAGTACAAGGTTTTAAAAGGGGTACATACCAATAACATGTTGAGAAACACTGCCTTAGAGGATGAATTCACTTATGATATACAGTACCTTTGCTAAAGCCACCCCAGTTACTGATCTACGCCATCAAGGTCTGAGATCCACCAATTGATCAGATATATACAGTATAAGGAAGCTATAGAGTTCTCAGATCTTTCATGTGTGGTAAAATTTTTAATGGATTATTCATTTGGGGGTTAATGTAGAATATTTGTTGTAAGCATACTTCCTATGCAAAACAAGAATGGAGCAGGTTGGAGTCCACAGGTGATTCATACCTTTTAATCTGTCATAGCGGCAACTTTCTGCTTTTTCCCTTAAAGCGGATCCAAGATGAAAAACTAACTATAACGAGTAACTTGTCTATATATCTTTTCTAATGTTTGGATAGTTTACACCGCAAATCCAGCTGCAAACAGCTTTAATAGAATATGGTTATTTCTTCCTTGGATACAATGACAGCAGCCATGTTGTTTGTAAACATTACACAGAGGCAGGCTTATCTGCATCTTGAGCACTCAGCCTGTGAAAAAAACTCTTCTCCCTCCTCCCCTCTGCCTCTGAAAACAATGGCTAGTAACACCTCCCCCTCCTCCTGCCCAGGCTGAGCTCCCATGAGCCCTTGCTACTGCCAAGGCTCTCTGAAAACTTGTGGGCATGGCTTGTTTAGTTTATAGTGAATTAGAGTATTAAAACAAAAACGTATTTGGCTTGAGGAATGCCCTATAAACAATAGGAAAGGAACACAATTATGCAATGAGTAAATGTTCACCTCGGATCCACTTTAAGCTTTGTCCCCGATGTTCATGTTTGTATCCATTTTAGGCAGTTGCATGCAGTTGTGGCTTTACAAAGATACACAACCACGGCACTGTTTTCCACTGGAACCCATTGAACAGTTCACACCAGCATTTTTGCTCTTAAAGAGAACCTGTACTGAGTAAAAATATTTAAAATAAACACATGAGGTAACCTCAAATGAACATTACATAGTTACCTTGCCATCAGTTCCTCTCAGAAGCTCACCATTTTCTTCTGACAATAATCCCTTCCAGTTCTGACAATATTTTGTCAGAACTGAAACATATCAGTTGCTGTCAGTAAAATATTAGTTGCTGTCAGTTATAGCTGAGAGGAAAACTGATGTACCAGGTAATGTCCATGTTTCCCTATGGCTCAAGTGGGCGATGTTACAGTTTAACTGTGTGCTGACCAGAAGGCTGTTATGGGTAATGGCTATTTTCAAAATGGAGGACGGAGAGGAGAGAGACACTGAGGAGTAGACTACATGAAAGGTAAGTATGACTTGTGTATGCTTATTTTGACTTTTAATTTTCAGTTCAGGTTTTATTTAAACACAGCTGCACTGCTTCATGTATTTTTGTGAGAAAATGCATGCGTTTCAGTTCGGATTACTGTTGACTGGAAGGTGAAAAAAAAAAAAAAAAAAAAGAAATGCATGCCCAGATAAATGCTTCAGATATGCATGCATTAGTCTTTTCAGTGCCATTATGGTGGGAATGAGGCCGATGTATGGCACAGCCAGCAGTAGGGACTCTGGACTAGTCAGCCTCTGATTGCCTCACAGACCAGATGTAGTAAGCTCTAGTAGTGGCGGCACTGGCTGTGGAATGATAAGTCCCAGCTTGCTTTAGCTGTATTATATCAGTCTGGGTATGCTGGGTATTGCTGTCCTGCAGCAGCTGGAGGCTCCAGGCTGTTGGTCTGGTCGCGGTCTCTGCAGCGGGTGGTATTTGCATGCGTAGGGGGGTGTCAGAGGAAAATGATCTGAGTACTGTACAGCTGTGTGTGTCATTTAAGTATTGTGTGACAATTTGTGAGCAGGCGCTGCCTGTCCTGTCACTTGTATCTGGGGGTGGGCTATAAAGACTGAGGGAAGAGTGTGAGGGGTGCCCAGGAAGGGTCGTGCAGGGGGCATTTATCTCACCACCTCAGGCTCTGTTAGCAAATACTGGCTTGTATTACACCTGCATTTATAATAACATGAACCCCCGCTCTGAAACTGACCACACAGTAAAGATTTTACTTATATTGTTTTTACTTCAGTGATGATCTGCCTGGAAGGACCTCAGTAAAGATGCCTATTGTAATGCCTGAGATCGGTGCTCGTAACCAAATTTCCATAGTGATAACTGTCAGTTAAAGTGGACCTGAACTCTTGCATGGGAGGAAGGAAAACAGATAAATGCACCCTGTATGGCATACCTATGAATCTGCCGTTGCGAGATTTGGGCCGACCCTGCCTTCTGCACGAGTCCCGGTAGCGTTCATTACAATTCCCCCTCCAGGTCCACGTGGATAGTAGGGAATGATGTAATTCGGCTTCCAGCGATTGCTGGCGGCTGAATTACAGCGTTTTAAAAGTAATTTGCACTCCATCTTTTGATGGTGCTGAAGTTACTCACTGAGCGCCGCAATAGCTGTAATTCCTATTACTGCCTATGGTGGCGAAATCTCCTGCGCTATTTATTACAGCGCTCGCCCTGTATGAATTTAGAAAGTTTAGCCTGTGATTCCCCCTCATCTGTGTCTAATCACAAGTTGTAATTTGATCCCTCAGCCATGCCAGCTGATTGCATTTCAACTAAACTGACTGCTACGGCAGATGAGCTCATTTGAAATCACAGGATGTCAAAATGTCTGCTTCCATGAAAGCAGGGGGTAGACGCACTTCAGATTTATTGCGGATTTGTATCAGCTGTAACAAAGAAATGTTTTTTCTTTAGTGGTTATTATGCTGTTGCGTATCTTTTAGAGCAGAGAAGCAGTTGAGTTCAGGTCCGCCTTAAAGGGGAACTGAAGAGAGAGGTATATGGAGGCTGTCATGTTTATTTCCTTTTAAGCAAAACCAGTTGCCTGGCAGCCCTGCTGATCCTCTGCCTCTAATACTATTAGCCATAGCCCCTGAACAAGCATGCAGCAGATCAGGTGTTTCAGTGGTTTAGACTTATAAGTCTGATTTGACAAGACTAGCTGCATGCTTGTTTCTGGTTTTAATCAGATACTACTGCAGAGAAATAGACCAGCAGGGCTGCCAGGCAACTGGTATTGATTAAAAGGAAATAAACATGACAGCCTCCATATACCTCTCTCTTCAGTTCCCCTTTAAAGAGGAACTGTTGTGAAAGTAAAGTAATGAATAAAATAGCTTTTGTTTTTCAAATATGACTTTATAAATTTAGTCCACGTTTACCTTTTGTAAAACCTTTCCTCACTTTGATTTTCATTCTGTAATTTATCACAGGTGGTGACCTCTTTACTGCTGACAGGTGCATCGCTGCAGTCTGTTCCAATGTCAGTAGAAATAACACCCTGGGATGAGAATTCTGCATAATAGCAGAACAGCCCAGCATTCCACCAATTTGACCTGCTGGGCTGATCGTTGGCCGAGGTGTTTGGGGGCTGCTGCACACACATAATTCTTGCCAGAGGTGGTTGTTATCGTTGCTTTTGCTGAGTTGTATTTAGTGTGTGTACACGGTGTAGGCCTGTCTTGCAGATATCTGCTGGACAACACTCAGCCAACAACTTTTGTGGTCCTCGCAGCAAACATCTCCCATATCTGACTTTGTTAAAGGAGCTTCTGCTGTTTCTGCATCAGACTTCCTCTCTTCACCAGCTTGCTGTAGCTGAGGGGTGGATCACTTGGTCTTGTGCGCTTCACTTTTGATTGAATGGGCAGTGGACAAAAATGGATGTCAGCCTAGCAATTAATTTTTAAGGGCTGGTTTGCACCAATGCATTTTTGGTGGACAAGACGAACAGATGTTTTAGCATTGCTATGCATGAGATTAATTACCTTCATCTGTCATGAAGTATCAACTAGGAATAAGTGAACCTGCTTTGGCCAGATTCCCAAACCTCTTTATGAATCCCTGACTGGTAGATACTCACCCACTGCACTATCGTGCCACTTTACATGGGAGTAGGGTGGGTGGGGGCAGCTTACAGGCTTACCTTATTTCCCGAACTCTGGCGAGTGGCGAACCACCTCAGTTCATCAGCTCACCAGGGCTCCGCGATATTGGCCGCTCATCCCTACCTACACATACCTCCAAACTTTTTGAGATATGAAAGAGGGACAATTTAAGACACACCCCTGTCATACCTCTAACTACACCCCCACCACACCCCTTGCCATTCATATCATAAAGAATTCAGAATCAAAAGATGTAGTTTTGTTATTGAAACCACACTTAATTGATTGGAATAGAGTCAGTTGAACGTGTTTTTCAGTACAAAAAATACATATAGTTGCACAGATCTGTACATTAGTCTAGAAAAAGAGACAAGAGGAACAGAGAGGGATTCGGTTTTCCAAAGAGGAACTGTCCCTCCGAAAGAGCACTGCACAATACAGACAGATTGCAGCCCTTTATACTGAACTTCCTATTCCCATCTGACTTTGGTTAATTACCCTGTAAAATAACTGTGTTTTCTAAGTAGAGAAAAACAAGGTAAGCAAGCTGAAATTATGCCATTAATCCTTGTAATATATCAACCGCCCTTTTTGAAATTGCTAGCGATCCCTAAAGATCTAGGCTAATGAAAGTCAATGGAGACCAACCCACAGGAGCGGTTGCGATGAGTGAAATCACAATCGTGTGTCCTGCACCAAAATGGAAATTGCAAGAACTAAAAATCACTGGAAATCTCTCTAAAATATAGGTATTACCTGGTGCATTTTAACATCAAAAGTGCTGTTTCACCCTTAAAGGACATCCAAGGTGAAAATAAACTGATGAGAAAAACAATTGTATCCACCCTCCTTCTCCTGAAAATTACTTTTTAAGATATCCCACAGTTTTATTTTATTTATAAATGTAATGTTTAAGTTTTTACTGTTTCATTGTCTCTGCCCAATGACACCTTCATTGAAGTAAGTTAAATCTGTAAATTATTGATGATTTATCGCTTTCCTGCTCCAGGAAGCCATTTACTGACAGGAAAGTGTTTTATGGCTGTAATCACTTATTCAGTGACTGTTATGCTATAGTCTGACCCAGTCCGACCCGGATAGAAACTGTCACTTGCATACCTGATGTTCAACTCTTTCAGGCAGAGAAAGAAAAAAAGGAGCACAGCATAGTTATTTGTGTGCTAGGCACTGTACATATGTCTATCTCATCATGTCACATGTCACCTCGGTTGCCCTTTAAAACATAAATTGAAACTGATACACACGGGGCACAACTGTCGCCACAAACACGTGGCACGCGCATGTTGCGGTGACAGGTCCCCCCGTGTGCATGAGGCGCGCCACGAACCGTCGCCAGTCAAAGCTGTTGCCAGCCGATTGACGTGGCCAATCGCCGGCAGCAGCTGTCACCGCAACTGTCGCTAGTCCGCCACGTGTACTGCGTGTGTATGCGGACTAGCAACAGGAGACAAAGGAGAGTGAATGGAGCATCCGGCCGGTGGCTGCTCCCTTCACGGACAGCTTCCGCCGCGTCTCTGCCTTTCTGGCGAGACTTGTGTATAGCTGTCGCCGTCAGGGAGCTATCACTCCCTGGTCTCTTGTCTCCATGCAACGGGGACAGTTTTCACCCGTGTGTATGTAGCTATGATTTGTTACTTTTGCTTTGAAGTTTTAGTACTTGTCTGATTGGGGAAGATGCTGGGACCCTTCCCAGAATCCTCTGCAGGTACGCAGCGCTTGTGCTAGGCTGCTAGCAGTGATTTGGGCTGCGCAGGCGGATGTGTGCCGCTATGCCAGGATGTTTGCACACACTGAGCTGTTTGCTGCAGGCTGTGAAGCATGAGCTGGATGGATGAATGGGGCGGAGAGCGAACCAGTCACTTCCTCCTGTGTCAGCTGTGACACTCCTCCTCCCTGTGTCTTCATGCCATAGACATGACTTGTGCCTCTCACTATGTGATGTCATGAGAACACAGGTTTCTTTTAACCCCCTCCTGCCTAGGCAGACTCAGTTCCCTTGCAGGCATTTCTTCTGGCCAGACACTTGCCAATCAGTGATTGCAAAACACTGCTGTTTACAAATACTTATCCGCCTTCACTGGTGTTAGTTACTGATGTATACAGAAACTGTGGGGGAAGGGAAGCCATGCAAGCTTATCAGAGCGTAACATATCAGATGAAAGTGGTATTTAGTTGCAAGGTAATTTCCTACACACAAACTTCTATTCTTTACTAATCCTGTCAATTCAGGTAGGAGCTTAGTAAGCCTAAAATAGCTGGTAACAGCAGGCAGGGTCGCATACAATGCTAGGGGTGGGAATCTCTACATGGGCATCAATGATGTCATAAGGGCTTGCGGTTAATGTCATTTGAATGTCACATCTGGCTTCAGGGGCATAAAGAGATAATTTGCATATTCAGCAGCAGTGCATTGTGGTTAACCAAAGATGTCCATTATCGCAAGTACCTTCTGTTTTAAAGAGACTCTGTAACATTAAAAAGATCCCCTGGGGGGTACTCACCTCGGGTGGGGGAAGTCTCCGGATCCTAATGAGGCTTCCCACGCCGTCCTCTGTCCCACGGGGGTCTCGCCGCAGCCCTCCGAACAGCCGGCGACTGTGCCGACTGTCAGTTCAATATTTACCTTTGCTGGCTCCAGCGGGGGCGCTGTGGCAACTTTCGGCACAGAAATAGAAGGAAATACCCGATCTCCGTCGGGTCCACTCTACTGCGCAGGCGCCGGAAACTTGCGCCTGCGCAGTAGAGCAGACCCGACGGCGATCGCGTATTTCCGCCTACTTCGGCGCCGACAGCCGTCAGAGCGCCTGCGCAGGAGCCAGGAAGGTAAATATTACGCCACCGCTGCACGGAGGGCTGCAGCGAGACCCCTGACGGATGGAGGACGGCGTGGGAAGCCTCATTAGGATCCGGAGGCTTCCCCCACCCGAGGTGAGTACCCCCCAGGGGCCGTTTTGTCGTTACAGTTCCTCTTTAAAGCAGTAGGATCAGCCATACTATGCCGGGGGAAAAAACGCATATATAAGTAGATAAATACTTGATCTACTTACATAACACATGTATTGTACTGTCCACGTTTTGATTTCGGGTGAATGTTATATAATAAATTACGAGAATTCTGTTCCTGGTGGGGGCCATGTCTTTTGCCCACAGTTAAGGCTAACTCGTGATGTCATTTCTGCCCTTTACTTTTTTTCTTGTCTCCTCCAATCGCTGAGTCACCTCAGCCTTGCTTGTAAACACAAGTGAGTAGGGGATTAGGTTTCAGATAAGAAGCTGGCAGGGAAATAAAGGGAAGAGGAGGAATAGATTATAGATAAAAAGAACCCCCAGCATGCAATTCTTTGGCACGACTACTAAAGGGCCAGTGTTCCTTACGTATGTGATAACTCCAAATCATAACAGCAGAAAAAGTTTTGAAAGTTTTGAATGCAGGATTAGCATCTTTACCACTTAATACACTCAGACCAGTTGCTGTTGAAATTAGATTTTTATGGTGACGATACCGCTTTAAGAAGGCAAATAACACTAAGCATTACTTTTCAGTAGGAGGGCTTCGGGTCACCCCGAGCTACTTGGTTACTTCAATATCACTGTCCCTTGATGGTGTGTGGGGCGCGCACACTCTGCACACAACCATACATTGTATGCAGGCATGTAAATGGAGGAAAAGGAATGGTTCGTTAATGATTACCACTATCTAAAGCACATGCAGATAGATGTGATCTTTACCATTACAGTGTTAATAAATTGCTAATGCAGCGACTGGAGGAGGGACTTGTTGTGGGACTCTCAGGTCCAGGGGTCCTGGTGCAGTCACAGTTTCCACACCCCCGATTGCTACGCCACTGTGGATGGGCATACAGTAAAATACCCCAACCAGGTATACATACCTGATTGGTTGACACAAGTATAGTAATGCCTGTCAAGGGGCACAAATGGATAAGGTCTTCCTCACAAGATTACTTTTGGGCATGTTTGCCTGGTTTGGTTTTGGAAAAATAGAGCAGGGAATGTGATTTTGGACCCTGCATTCCCTGGATCAAATCGCTCCGAAAATGCTGCAGGCACCGCGATTGCGATTTACAAAAAAAATCGAAATCACTGCCACAGGCTTTCATTAGCCGAGCGCTTTAAAATTCACCAGTGATTCCTCAAAAGCACAAATCGCATCCAAAAACCCTCCAGTCTGCCCCGTGTGCACGTTTAGAGGTTTCTTTAACAGTTCACTGATTGTTTGCCTCAGCTCAGGCAGTAAATTGGACAGCCAATCCTTCCAGTCTAATGCTGGGAATACACTATGCGTTTTTTTGGTCGATTTTCAATTAGTTTTTCGCTTGACTCTCATCTTTTCTTATCAATTTCCATTCACTTCTATCGAGCAGTGAAACGATCGAAAGTAGACATTTGTTTGTTCAATAAACCTATTATTGGTTAAAAAAAATATTTTGGGCACATCGGTAAAAAGTCTACCAGTATATATATGGCCGGCTTTAAGGTTGCCTACAAACCAATTTTTTTGCCCATCCACAGACATTGGATTAGACAAAAAATGTCTAATTGTGCAAAAATTGTGGATATTTTGTGTTTGGGATTGACATTACGATCTTGGTGATGATCACAGTGCAGAAATGTTGAAAACAAAGCTGTATAGTGTGTCACTGGCTTCACGAGATTACCCTTTGCTGTGAGGTTTCAGGGTGGACATTCAAGTTATCACAAATGCATGTTTATTTGGGACTGGTTATCGTTAAGGCATCTTTACAGGAACAAGTAACCACTGTAATATTCTCTAATACAAAATATCCACAGGCGATTGTACTTGGCTAATAGGAAAACATGTGTTCTCACCCTGTAAAGAGGACCTGCTGCATTGTTTCCATGTCATGGACTTTGTCGTTGGATATATTTATTGAGCCAGTTACAGCCTTAAATTATTCTTGTAAAACTGTCCCACAAGACAGCTCGAATTCCAGGAACGCAGGGAAACCAGAATGAATTCCATAGAGTTCCTGTCATGCCTGTCTGCCGACTCATCCATCCTTAATGTATATTAAACGTGAGACACCCGTCCTAATCCCCGTCACACCCCAAATAACCCATCACTGCAACATGCAGCTGCTGCAGCACCTCTTGGGCGTCACTTGTGATTCTTAAATATCTGATCTTATCTGGATACATTTCTTAAAGTAGGTTGGTATGTACTGGTTTAAGTACATTTACACCTATATAGCAAGAGCACTGACACTGAGGGTGCTGTGTACATAAGAAAACATGGGGGGGGGGGGTGTGATTCCAGCAGTGGCCTAAGAGTGCAGCGGGTAGGGGCCCCTAGATTCCGGAAGTGGATCAGGAGTGCAATGAATGATTGGATAATGACTGAAAATGAATCAAAATGACATAGATGGCCTGCATTTTGCTTGATATTTTTCAGCATGCCTGATTTGATCAAGAAGCAGATGGATTTTAAGGTTTAGGCATTAAATCAATCACTGGCAATCGGTAGTCTGTATATTCCCCTCCCCCTCAGATCTGATCATTTTCTCGATCGGAAATAGGCCCTGGAGAGAACATTGCATGGCGAGTTGGGGGAGCTGGGTAACTTACCATACCAGTATGTTTGTGGGATGTAGGAGGAAACTAGAGTGCCCAGAGTAAACCCAATCAAACCTGATGAGAGTATGCAAACTTCATGCAGATAATGTACTGGCCCAGATTTGAACCTAGGCCTAGTGCTGCAAAGCAAGAGTGCTATCCACTTTTTCTATGTGCCCTCTGCTACTAATAATAGCCATACATTAAAAGAAATAAATGCTGCTAGTATTGGATAATGTGCTGTTTATCAGCTCATCACATTTTTGAAAAACTCCCTGTACAAGAGAATTGCTGCAAAACAATCACACTCGTGGTATGCTGGGAAGCTCTGCAAAGGATTCTGGGAGAATCACAGCAGTGGGAATTGACCTCCTGGAAAGGGTTGTTGGGACGCAGGGTTTCCTGGTATGTCAGTGTCGGCTGAAAGGCATTTGCACAAAATTGTTGTGTGAGGGAGAACGAGGCCTGGCAGCCTCTCAAGAATGCATCGGGCAGCACACATTGGGGCCCCAGACCAAAAAAATAAAACTCTTTATTTGCAAAGTGGGTCAGCGCACCCTCATCTCTGAGCCACTTCAGGGACAAGATGTTTGCTGGACATGTCTGAGCCGGGAGGCGAGACGTGAGTTATAACACAACTTATACATGTTTTATGTAACTAGATTATTGCTATTAATGCCCCTAATTGGGTACAGATATTTGTTCTGCATCTGTGTGGCTTTCAGTTGCAGAGCTTGTTTATGTCCATGTACAAGCTGCTTGATTTGCTGAATAAATCCATTTTAATCTACCTGATCGGGAACCCAGACAATGGCCACTTGCTGTGCTGCTGACTGTCTGCTTACAGGCTGCAATTCTCTCAGAGAGATTTAGCCTGTATCGTCTCCCATACATCACTCACGTATCGAGAATGCTAGATCACCTCAGCCGAGCGTGTTGTTCCCCTCTTTATACTACCTGCTGGAAGCGCTCTGTTATAGTGCACCGTGCTACTGTCCCTCCTGCCCACTTTGTAGCAACAGAACGCATTGCAAGGCCATAGGCTAGCAAAGCGTCCACTCACCCTCAAACTGTTGCTCCCGAGGGGTTGAGTGCCAATCTCTACTGGTGGCAATCTTTGTTCATGTGTATGCATCTTTATACTTAAAGGACACCATGAAGTCGTGTGGTCCCCCCCCCCCCCCCCCTCAAAAAAATAAAAACATACTTACTGTACCTTAGTAGGCGGATGGTCCTTAGTATTTCCCGATTTTCCTACACCCCTCCACCGCTGCACTGGGACCCCCTGGATAATCTTTGACATTGAGGTCGAAGTTTGCTCGCGATTATGTTTAGCTCTCGATGGAAATTGGCTGATATCTGGTCAAATCAACCCAAAAAGTTGATTATTTAATCAGGGCTGTGGAGTCGGTACAAAACTCTGACTCCTCAGTTTATGAAACCACCGACTCCGGGTACCCAAAATGGCTTCGACTCCGACTCCTTAGTCTAATACTTACCAGGGCTGTGGATTTTGTACACAAATCATCCGACTCAGACTCCTCAGTTTATGAAATCACTGACTCAGACTCAGGGTACCCAAACTTGCTCCGACTCCTCGACTCTTAATCGATTAGTGGAAAATAAAAAAAATGTATAGTTATTGATAAAGATTGTGCGATCCCATTGCCTCGTTTGGCCAGCAGTAGTGGTGAACGTGTTACTTAAAAGTTGTCTGAAGTGTTGTATAACTAAATCTAAGCTGTGTTTGCCTCAATCCTCACGTATATCCTTTCCCTATACATTGTGGGAGGGCTTATTACACCCACACAGGATGCATTGTTCCTACACATTGTATAACAGGATTAGACCCCAGAATAAAAGCTCATTAGCCACCATACCCTGAAAGCGTTCACAATGAACCTTGTGTAACTTCTGTAGATATGTCTCCTTTGTGTTCCCCAGTAAAATCCTGCACAATATGGTTCAGCTCTGTGTATCAGGGGCTCAATCCAAGCCTATCAAAGGCCTGCAATAGAGAGTTACTACTGCACAGCCAAAGGTGATAACCAGAGCACAATTCCCAGGCAGGGTTCACACGCACCTTCAGTAACTTGAACCACCGAACACCCAATATTATCCAATCAGTGGTTCCCCTTACATATGATATTAAATTTGTGTTGTATATGCAGAAAAAAGTCTGCATTTTGGGGGGGGGGGGGGGGGGGACACGGTGGACTCAGCTCACTAACCTTTACCAAACACTTTATCGAACGTTTGATAATTTACCTCATGAGTAAAATCTAATTTTGAATTCACTAAGGTGTAAAATATTCGATAAATATATAACATTTAAGTGAATTCAAAATTAGATTTTACTCATGAGGTAAAATATAAAACGTTCGATAAATCCTAATGAATTGATGAATTGAGGCCCGTGATATAGTGCAGAATGGTCGTGCAATAGTAACGCAACAAGCACGATCACACGCCATCTGTGCCACTATGCACTGCGTTGCTGATCCCATTCACGACAGAATGGGTTAGTGCTGCGCTTGGCCGCAGCAGTGTGATAGCGCATCGCACTGCTGCACAGCACATACGGGCGCATATGATCTGCTGTTCTTACTTGTAGCACACCTTGGGCTTGATTCACTAAGACAAACAGCATGCCTTATCAAAGTTAACACGCCTTATCAGAGTAGCATAGCGAGCGCTACAAACGTATGCCTGCTAATAGGCATTGACTATAGCTCCACTCGTCCTGCCCTGAGCCCCTGTGGGTTCGTATGCTACTCTGATAAGGCGTGTTAACTTTGATAAGGCATGCTATTTGTCTTAGTGAATCAAGCACCATATGTACTGCCGAAATGCGCACGGCATCACGTATGATGTGAACAAGGCTTGATGACGTATTTGCGCATCAACGCATGTGACATGCCAAAAATTTAATGTGTGAAAAAATATGTGAGTGAGAGTCTATCCTTGACAATCCCGCAGGCTGATGAAGTCTGAGCAGTTATAAAGCCAAGTACACACCTTACAATATCCCGTCAGATCGATGTGTCGAATCAATAACTTCCAATCAGGTCCTGATCGATAACAGGATCGCTTTTGTGTAGTAGTGATCGTAATCGATCAGGGCTTGAACGGACGTGTTGAAAATTGATACAACCAGCCACTCTGATGGCAAATTGCATGGAGTGTACCAGGCATAAGATGTCCACCAAATTGAATCCTAGTGATCAAGACTTTCATAATGCCTGGTACACACAATGCAATTTTACATCAGATTGACGGTCGAATTGATTATTTCCGGCAGGTCAGATCTGATTTCCGATCATTTTTCTGATCAGTTTCGTATAGAAGTGATCAGAAAATCGATCAGTCTGATAAAAAAAATTGTGTCTTGTGTACCAGGCATTGCACAAAGGACCAATAGGAAGCGGGGAAATGTAACTCAGGAATACTTTGTACAAGAGATGTTGAAGATTATTGCTTCCAACAACCAATGTTTCTGGAGCTCCAGATGTCTTCCCATGCAGTTCTTAATTTATTGAGGTTGAGGTGCCTGTGTTTTTTTTTTTTTTTTTCAGCACTATCTTCCAGAGCTGCAGGCCTCGATTGTCTCAGTCTCTGTCTCACACCCCATTATAGTGTGAACAACTGAAGCGGAGTCACTTCAGCACCTGTACCCATGATTTCTGCTGTTAACTCATTCATCTCTCGTTTTCGGTGTCTCTTAAAAAGGAACTGTAACCAAGAATTGAACTTCATCCCAATCAGTAGCTGATACCCCCTTTCCTGTGAGAAATCTATTCCTTTTTTCAAACAGATCATCAGGGGGCTGTGTATGGCTGATTTTGAGGTGAAACCCCTCCCCCAAATGAAGCCAGTGCCTCACAGCACTGAGGTACTGACATCACACTGTGGGAGCCTTGTTGCATTGTGGAAAATAACAGCTGTTTTCAACTGCCAAAAAAGCAAGCAGCATCTCTTTCCAGTGACATCACCTGCCAGGAGTAAAAATGTCACCATGTGATAAATGCCAGAATGTAAATCAGGGAGAGGAAAGATTTTACAATGAGCAAACACTGACTTGATCATTTATACATAATTACCGTATATACTCGAATACAAGTCGACCTCGTGTATAAGTCGACTCCAATATTCAACCCTCTTAAGCTGGACTTTTTTATTGACTCAAGTATAAGTCTACCCAGCAAAGTTAATGGCTGCACTTTGGGCTCAGGAGGGGTTAATGGCTGCACTGCTTACAGTATTTCAGTCATTAACCCCTCCTGTCCCTTAAATGCAGCCAATACCTCATCCAGGCTCCCCAAGTGCTGCAATTATTCCCTCCCTTTTATGCAGCCCAGTATTTCACCCCTGCCCTTTCCTTGTTAATTGTTGTGGTCAGGACTTTCAGACCTGTGTTTTCTCTGCATTTCCTTTCCTCAAAGTATCACTTACTACAGGGTAAATTTCTGCAAATGGGAATGTTGCTATTAGTACACACATAACTCGGTGTGGTCAGAGTTGCCTGAGACTCATGTAAAAGTCGACCCCTATACTTTTATGAAGTGAATCAGACCTACATTTTTAGACCTATACTCGAGTATATACAGTATTGTAAAAATGAAGCACTACTTTTATTACATTATTTTCACTGGAGTTCCTCTTTAAGCCTGGCACACACAATGCACTGTCACTCAGATCCACAGTTCGAATAGATAATTTCCAATTTTCAATCTTGTGGAGTGATCGTAAATTATCGATTTGACCCATCAATCTGATGGGAAATTGCATGGTGTGTATCAGGCACTGAGGTGATATTGACACGATCTTGATTGTACAATCTTACCAAATCTATGTTGCAGAAGAATATTTAAGACTGTACAGTCGTACCAAATCTTTGTAATAAAATAGTCTAAAATATTCTTCTGCAACATGGATTTGGTACGATTGTACAATCAAGATTGTATCATTAGTTGAGATTATGAGCAGATTGTGTCGTTAAGCTCTCCTACTATGCGGGGGGTGGTAAAATTGGTCAATCTAATTTGGAAGCGTGTCTGCATCCTAAAGGTGCCCGTTAACTGTACAATATTTTCCTCAGATGCGTTCATTTGATCAGATTTTTCTGATCGAATTGTACAGAAAACCACACAGTATGCGGTGAAAATCGATGTGGTCGATTGGAATATAGAATTTTGTAGATCGTAATGTTGGATCTTACGATCGTATCTACAGAGAAATTGCCCTAAGTGCCCCTTTTATGGGAACAATCGATAATATTTTTCGATTACTTATGATCCACAAGTCTGAATGGTCGCATCTTAGATAAATATTGTACTGTTAATGGGAGCCTTAAGACATTGGATGTTCCGTAGGAAACCTGCACTAAATCCCTTCTAGCATGTCTGAGGCTTTAAGCCCCATCTACACCATACAGTTTTTTGTTCGATTCATTGATTCGATTCGATTCAATCCGACTTGTACAATCGGGATTAGATTCGATTTAATTTGCCATTGCAAAATAATGGCGAATTGAATCGAATCCCGATCAGACATGTTGGATTGAATCGAATGAATTAATCGAATTGGAAAAAAATTGTATGGTGTAGATGGGGCTTTACTCTTTTCCCCTCTCTACAAAAAAACCTGATTTGTTGCAGTCTCCGTTCACATCTTGTCTACACAGGAAATAATGGCAATTCTCACGTTGGGACGCAGGACAGTAAAAATCAATCCAGGTTCTAACTCCATGCTGCACTGTGCAAAGCTCTCATCATGATAAAATTATGATTACTGGGCTATATAACCTGATCTTTCACATGTTCTGTAAGATTCTCTATGTAATTTGCTCTGTTCAGGAACTTGGGATAAGTTTACTGGCTCTTTTATCTGGGAAGGGAAGGGTTAGCTCACCTCTTGCCCGGGGTGACCCCGCCTCCCAGGGGAGGGGTCACGGCTCATCCCTTGATTGACAGTTTCAGGTGGTGAGATACCTCAGTAGCAGCTGAGAGCAGTGGCATGCAGCAGCCGGCTCAGGACAGACATGCACTGAGAGAAAATCCTGAGGCTGCATAAACCAGAGGTGAGCGGGTCGCCCAGCTCAGGGGACTCAGAGGAAAGTGGGTCACCGTGTGACTGGGACGGAGCTCAGCGGCGATCCTCATCTTCACAGCAGGTCTGTGATCTCATCATGCTTGTGTTCTCATCTCTTCCTAATGTATGTCCTCAGCAGCGACAGCAGAGCGTTTATGTTGAAGTGATTTGGTTACATTTTGCTGTTGCACAGGTCCTGACAGTGTGCAGTGGTCACACTGAATAGTGTCCCCTACAAGGACAGCCATTAGCATGGAGCTGTGATCAGAGTGTATAGGGTGCTGTACTATCTGTCTATACTGGGAGTGTTGTGGTCTCTGTGTTTGTGTCTGCTGGGATTTCCATAGGTTAGGGATACAGTTACCATACATAGTTCAAATGCATTGTCTGCTGCCCACAGATGAAAACACTTTGAAACTTCGTGAAAATCGCAGCCAAATCTCCGGGGGAGGAAAAAAAAAGAAAAGCGGGGCATGTGTAAAATTTGGTTGTGGCATCATGAGATAGTTTTGTAAATTTAATATAAAGCGGCAAGTTTCGATTTTGACCAAATTGATACTAGAGAGCCTTGTTTGACAAATTGTGATTCTTGATTAGTTTGACCAAAAAAGGGTGTTATTATTATTATTATTATTATTATTATTCATTTATAGCATTGACATTTACACTGTATACTGAATAATTTATATTACGGTGCTTACATACATTCAATTCTGATTGACCAATGCCTGGCCAGTTTTACTACCTCCATGTAGTATGGGGGGGTCAGCAGATTTTGAGTACTATGAGCAGATTGTGTAGGTAAACTCTCATACTTTATATTTGGATGTGTACACATTCTAACCGTCCTCAGAAGAGCTCACCATATAACATACCTACCAAAGTCTAGGAAGCCAATTCATCAAACAGTATGTTTCTGGGGTGTGGTAGGAAACCAGGATGCTCAGAGGAAACCCATGCAGATACAGGGGTACCCGTACCCCACAAACCGAAGTCTAACCAGCTTTCCCCATATTGACCTTGCACCTTTAAATAATTCTAGTGTCTTTTTCGTTCCATGTCCTTTTTTGGTGGATTAAGTCACATCCGGTTGTGGTTGTCCCACCATTGAGACACTTCTGTGTAACTTACTTACTGCAGAGTAGAAGAATGGTATTCACATATCTCATGGCCATGGAATTGTGTGACTATCTTCTATAGCAAGACGATGACTGCGTTCTATAGCCATTCATTTCTACAGGCTGCAGTGACTGCAGGGTGTCCCAACTGACCTATGGCTCTTAGCTGTGTCAGAACTACATGTCCCAACATGCCTTTCAGGACATGCTGGGACGTGTTGTCCCACAACAGCTGGAGAGCCACTGCCTGTAAAGATGGGTCAGCCAGAGTGACCTGCATTGTCTGGCCAGCCCCATCATCCTCATCTGCCTGGCTGGAATTAAACCTTTGACCCACTTATCACTTGGGTCTTGGCTTTGTCTCCAAAGCACCGGCTCAGAGCAGCTCTTTATATGGTGCCTGGATTTTCCAGTAATGTTATCTGTATTTATTATCTGTGTTTTTGTTTATGGGTTGTGTTGTTGTGGAGAGGCTTGAGCAGTTACTGCTATAAAATAGCTTAATCGACTTCCTGTTATCCACAACCCAGTGAGTGTACTGCTGATAACTGTTCTGATTGGTTCATGACAACAGGAAGAGGCAGATCAAGTAAAAAGTCAAGTGGATGTTTTCAGTTTTGTGACTGAGGAGCTTACTGTGGAGGCAGGAAAGGATTTTGGAGTATCAGACCACAGATATGTAGACACGCTAGCCTTGCAGCGCTGGGTTCTGGGTTGAAACCTCAGCCAGAGTACAATCTGCACAGAGTTTGTATGTTCTTCCTCCATGTCTGTGTGGGTTTTCTCCAGGCACTCCGGTCTCCTCCCACATCCCAAAAACATACAGATAAGTTAATTGGCTTCCCCTAAATGGGCCCTAAACTATAATAGACATATGACTATGGTAGGGATTAGTGCTCCTCTGAGGGACAGTTCATAACTAGACTATATGTGTAAAGGGCTGCAGAAGATGTCAGCGTTATATAAAAACTAATAATGATGATGGACACCCACACCAGTGAGCATCACCAGAGAATATGCATGGGACAGAAAAAGTACAGTGGAACACTCAGTGTAGTAGTAGTAATTAAGATTGTGTTTATGTACCAGGAGCATCTTCCGCAGCAAAGACTACATAGCCATGTCACCGACTGTCCTCAGGAGCTCACAATCTTAAGGGCTCGTACACGCGTGCAACTTTTCCGCCCACCTATTGTCCAAACTTGTCTGTTGGACGATAGTTGAGCGCATGTACGCATGGCAAACTGCTAGTCGAGCGACTGGAGAGGCAGTTTGCCTGATCCAACTGGTGGATTAACTGCCCAACTATCGTGCAGGTTGGCTATGTGTGTTCAAGTCGTTTGAACAACTTTTTGTTTTTTTGAATACGGATATGGTGCGCACACAGTATATAAATGAGTTGGTTGTTTAGTTGGTCAGCGCGTGTGCAGGACTGTGGATTTGGTACAAAAATCATCCGACTCCTCAGTTTATGAAACCACCGACTCTGACTTCAGGTACCCAAAATAACTCCAACTCCACAGCCTTGCGACTGTGTACATAATCATGCAAACAAGTCGTGTTGTTCGTCATGTTGGGCGGTTGTTCATGCATTAAGTTGCACATGTGTATCTACCTTAATCACTGCCATAGTCATAGTACAATGTCCCTAGCATGCTGTGTGCACAGACAAATCTGTAATGAATTATATTTGTATTATCAATCATGTTTTAAGTGCACATCCTGTAAGCAGTAAGGTAACGTGTAAACCCTGATACACCTATATGGATGTGCAGCCAGAACCACAGGATCCTCTTTAGGCCTCTATTCCACGAACCATTTCTAGGCAGTGAAATGCCTCTCAAACTCTCACAACTGCTCACTGCTGCCTGGTAACTGCTTGCTGAGAACACAGCTCAACAGTTCGTGGAAAAGAGGCCTAAATGTGCGTACACACGTGACTATAGTCGTTTGAAACGATCGTTCCCGATCCTTTCAAACGACGATCGTTTGAAAAAAAGCAGCCAACGACCATGAAGTCTAACGACGGACGAGCTAGGTCGTTCAAAACGAATGATCTAGCTTGGCGGACTTTTCCCAACGACGATTGTTTGCAAAAGTAGTACATCGTTGGAAACAATCGTTCGTACTAGGCTTGACATGCGCATTTCACTATTTCTCCATGGAACTTTTCATTTTTATGCGCAGGCGCAATAGTTACTTTTACGTGATGTAACGTTCGTTCTAACGATCTGATCGTTACACACCTTTTAAAACTAACTTTACTTAGGTCGTTCTTTCATCAATTAAAAGTTCGTTCGTCGTTGACAACGAACGATCGTTGTCGCATGCGTGTACGTAGCTTTACTCTGATTCCCTTATTGACTCCTCAGTTTGGAAAGCAGGCCAGTGAAATGCTAATTATTTTGAGTTGATGCAAATTGTATGTTAAATTTATGCAGCTTGGAATCGGACCAATCAAGATAATCAGCTACTGCAGTGCACTGGTCCATTTCTAAGCTGTATAGGTTTGCATTATATTAGCTTAAATTTCCATTCATGTGTAATCATTAGTACTGAATCTCCATTCAGAATACAGTGACTTTTTCAGTATATAGTTACATACATGTGCTTGAATTACTGTCTGCTGAAAAGATTACTGGGGATTGTTTTAGGTGATAGTTGTCTAGCAATCACTGTACAGGCACACTGTGTATAGCTTTTTCCCAAGCAGCCTGTTCTGTAGAGGAGCAGAGGACTGCCAAACGAATAGTTGTGGCTGTCACCTGCTGGCTACCATGGCGACAGTGCTCTGTACTGCTGATATTCAGGACTCCCCTGACTTTTCCTCTCCATGCTCCTATAGTTGGCTCTCTGGTTTTCTCTAGAAGTCTTCCCAGAGCATGCTATATAACTGTAGTGTGTCGAATTTCCGAATTGCCATTTGCAGTGTATCGCTGCAGTGAGGGTTTTTTCCTGCCGTGTGCACTGATGCTGCTGTTTTCCTCTGTAAAGGACTCAGACATAGGGGGCTAATAGTAGCTGTAGCTCTATTGTGTCAGATGTAGCTACTCTGTGCTGTCGCTTTGTGTGTGACAGGTTCTCTTCATACTGACGTTCATATGGCCACTAAGAATGGCTGATTATTTCCAAGGAAGGCCCGCCTGGTACCTCTAATCCATTCATCCAGTCTCCTGACCAGTGACCACTGCAGGGATTTGGAAATTGGGCTTTAGGGGGAGGGGCTGGGACATGTAATCCAATTACTGATCTGCAGGAAAGACACAGAATTAACCCCTCACTGGTGATTTGTTGCCCTGTCACTAGGTGCTTGGAGTCCTCAGTGGTGGGGCTACTAATTTATCAAGCAATAGGGAGAAGCGGCGGTATGACAGCGGGCTGAGGATGATGCCTTCTGCACTTTTATTGTAGATCAGGAGGCGAGCAGTGGCATGGTGGGTAAAGGCCCCATACACATTTTCAATAATGCTCATCCAAAACCTCATCCTTGATCAGACACAGAACCTTTATATCACGCTTTTCTCCTGGAGGACTTAAAGCGCCAGAGCTGCAGCCACTAATGTGTGCGCTATAGGCAGTAGCAGTGTTAGGGAGTCTTGCCCAAGGTCTTTTTACTGTATAGGTGCAGGCTTACTGGACAGGAAGAGCAGAGATTCGAACCGTGGTCGCCTGTGTCAGAGGCAGTGCCCTTAACTTAAAGGACACCCGAGGCGAAAATAAACTAATGAAATGAACGATTGTATCTATCTTCCTTCTCCTAAAAATTACTTTTTAAGATACTCCACAGTTTTATTTTATGTTTAAATCTACTTTTTTAAGTTTTAACTGTTTTATTGTTGTTGCTCAATGACACATTCATTGAAGTATGCCAGAGCTAAAATCTATTAACTATTGATCCTTTTTATCTCTTTCCTGCTCTCAGAAGCCACTTTCTGCGGGGAAAGGGTTTTATTGTTGGAATTTCTTATCAGTGAGGGTCACACACTGTAGTCACTTCCTGTCTGATTCAGGACTGAGTCAGCCACTTACTTAGCGCATATTTAACTCTTTCAGGCAGGGAAAGAAAAAAGGAACATAGCATAGTTATTTGTGTGCTAGGCACTGTACATACCCATGTCTATCTCATCATGTCACCTCGGTTATCCTTTAACCATCCAGCCACTGTGGGATAGTATCAGATGACCTTTCCCCATACAAACTCACTGTTCAACCCTTTGCAAATCAGAGTATGCTGTTCTATGGAAAGGGGGTGGGCAGGAGGAGTGAGGGCCAGCTTCCAGCACCTGCGGTGATACACAGACCAGTAGCGATTAGGCATGGTTTTCCAGCATGTCCCTTCACTAACCAGCTGTCTGCAGATGTCATGGACGCCTGTACACACTTGAAAAGATGCCCAACATAATCCCGAACAATCATTATCACAAGTGTGTGTAGGCCTCAAGTGGTTGGCAATCACGTCTCGCAAAGTCCTGAGTTCTATTCCTGTCCAAGACACCTTCTGCATGGAGTTTGTATTTTGCAAGAGTCATCCCTGAGCACTCTAGGTTTTTACAACCAGATACATAAACATGCTGGTAGGTTGGTTGTCCCTAAATTATGCTATTACATTTTGAACTTTGGGACTGTTACAGAGGACCTGAACTCTTGCACAGGACAGTAGGAAAATAGGTGAAACTCTGTAAATACATACAGGGTGCATTTCTCTCTGTCTAATTCTCCCTCATCTCTGACTAATAAGTTTAATTTCATCTCTCAACTGTGTCAGCTGGCTGCCTCAACATAGCAGCTAATTGGTAAACACAGATTAACAATATGTTTGCTTCCGTGAAAGCAGGAAGTAGACACACTGTAGATTTATTGCAGGATTTGTATCAGCTGTAACAAAGAAATGTTTTTCTTTAAATGTTATTATGCTGTTGCTTATCTTTTAGAGAAGAGAGGACATTCTGAGTTTACCCTACAGTGGGGTTGATCGATAGTCGATTGACTAGTGGCTCACACACTGCAAGTGAGGTCCTGTGCGGTTCTCCTGCGTGAATCGAGCTGAATGATATTGTGTCTCCATGCTTTGAATCCAAAAATCAATTCTATGTGGATCGAAATCATGTGAACAGTAGCAGATACCTTCACGATTGACCAATATTTTCCATCCTGCCCAATTGAGTATATTGGTCGTTTCAACCGGATAACGACTAATTTCCGTCAGTCGAGCAGAATGGAACAAAATCTATTCTCCCCCGATCCAATAAAATGATCGAATGGAATGGTCGATTGAGCAGGAAAATTGAGTCAAGTATGGACACCTTTAGGCCTAGTGCACACCAGAGCGGTTCTGCTGCGGTTTGCGATCCGCTTGCGGGTGCGGATCTGCTAGGGTAATGTATTTCAATGGGCTGGTGCACACCAGAGCGGGAGGCGTTTTGCAGAAACGCATACTCCCGGGCTGCTGCAGATTTTGGATTGTGGATGCGTTTCTGCCTCAATGTTAAGTATAGGAAAAGCGCAAACCGCTCTGAAAAACGGCACTTCAGAGCGGTTTGCCAGGAGTTTTTTGTTACAGTAGCTGTCCAGTAACAGCTTTACTGTAACAATACATGAAATCTACTACACCAAAAACGCTTCACAAAACCGCAAAACGCTAGCTGAAACGCTGCAGAAAAAGAAGAAAAAGCGTTTCAAAATCTGCTAGCATTTTGCGGATCTGCTAGCGGTTTTTGGTGTGCACCAGGCCTATGTGATGATAGTAGTTCACTGTTACGTATAAAGGGCTGCAGAAAATGTATGAGCACTATGATAATAGTAATAATATATGAGCTGCTCACCATTCCCAAACATTACAGTCAGAGATTGCTGTGTCAGCACTCCACCCCCCAGCTGCTGATGGGACTGCAAATAACTCTCACTAGGGTCATATGAAGTTCTCGCCTTGCTCCACTCTTCTGCCCAACGCTAAATTGTTTTGACCCTGAGGTTGGGCTTTAAATACGTAATTGCAGACACTTGTAGTATTTTCCTAGAGGCTCGCTGTAAAGTCTGCCTCTGTTCTGTGTTAGCTTTCTCCCTCTCCAGCATGTGTGACGCTCTGTCTGTATTGTGTCCCTGCAGATTGATCGGCTGGAAGGCGGGTCTCTCTCCCAGGCATCCAGTATGGTGTCCTCGGGGGCAGATGGCATGCTGGCCTCTGACACGGATGGAACGCCCGACCCGCAGCGCACCAGGGCCGCTATTGTGCACCTACAGCAGAAGATCCTCAAGCTGACCGAACAAATCAAGATCGAGCAGACGGCCAGAGACGACAACGTGGCCGAGTACCTGAAGCTTGCCAACAACGCCGACCGACAGCAAGGTGCCCGCATCAAGCAGGTGAGACGCAGTCATATTAAAAAAGCTGCAAGTTGAAAAGGGCAAGGAATATGCAGATAACAGTAATTTAAGGGTGCAGGATATAGCTGCTACTAGAATATTGATACAATTTTATTGATATTCTTTATCTGTAATTTTTTACTGATATTTTACTATACCCTACAGTAACCTCACCCTCACACAGAGCTCTTCATCTACCAATGCCTAAACCCAAGACCACCTTTGTAATGCCTAACCCTAAAACCCCCTTGGAGATGCCTAACCCTAAAACCCCCTTAGAGATGCCTAACCCTAAGGACCTCCCCGGTGATGCCTAACCCTAAGACCCCCTTGGTGATGCCTGACCCTAAGACCCCTTCCCTGCCCGCCTCCGGATCATGCCTAACCCCCACCTGGTGCTGCCTAACCCTAACCAGCCCCTACCTATGCCTAGCACTAACCCCTCCTCCTAACAGGAACTTTCCAGACATTGCTGCTCATTATCCCACTGCAGACTTCTGCTATAGTATAGCAGAACTCTAGCACCTGCTATAGCCACTAAATAGCTGTGACTTCTTAAACCTGAACTGATTTTAAATGGTTTCAGTGAAACATGCGGAATAGATGCTCCATGATGACCTGCAAATAATTCCGGCTAGCATGCAGATTGTATGCAACATGGAATTTAAATGCATTTCCTGGCGATTTTGATTTCCCCAGTAGACTTTTATTTGCATCTTATTGACTACTGTGTACTAGAGAGATGGACTGTCAGTGAGGTGATGCACTGTATGTGAAGAGTGGAGATTTTCTGCAGATCTGTTCTGAGCCCTGCAAGCATGGTGATATGATGACCTCACGCTCTGCTGAACCCCACAAGCATGGTGATATGATGACCTCACGCTCTGCTGAACCCCACAAGCATGGTGATGTGATGACCTCACGCTCTGCTGAGCCTCACAAGCGTGGCCATGTGATGACCTCACGCTCTGCTGAGCCTCACAAGCGTGGTCATGTGATGACCTCACGCTCTGCTGAACCCCACAAGCATGGTGATATGACCTCACACTCTGCTGAGCCTCACAAGCGTGGTCATGTGGTGAACTCACGCTCAGGTGAGCCCCACAAGCATGGTCATGTGATGACCTCACGCTCTGCTGAGCCCCGCAAGCATGGTGATATGATGACCTCACGCTCTGCTGAGCCCCGCAAGCATGGTGATATGATGACCTCACGCTCTGCTGAACCCCACAAGCATGGTGATATGATGACCTCACACTCTGCTGAGCCTCACAAGCGTGGTCATGTGATGAACTCATGCTCGGGTGAGCCCCACAAGCGTGGTGATGTGATGACCTCATGCTCTGGTGAGCCCCACAAGCATACACAGGGAGTTGCTGAGGATTTACTCCACTTAGACTGTGTTAAGGTGACCTTCCACCAGAGGAGTGTGTTTACAGTATGCATGAAAGCATGTTAAAGTCAAATGCAAACCTCAGTCAGTTGAACTTTCTTGAAGCTTACTTCAGGGATAGACTGGGTGGTTACAAGGTTATAAATGCTTAAAGAGAACCCAAGGTTGCTGGGAACACAGAAGAGAGATACTTATCTAGGAAGAGGGAAGGCGTTGGATCTTCCAGAGGCTTCCTTTGTCCTTCTTGCCACCACCGTGGCTGCACATGACCCACCAGAAGATCGTGACCACGCTCCCTTTCATGCAGCTGCACCTGCGCAGTAGCATGCGGCTCCAGTTTACTGCGCAGGCGTGGTCATACTCATGCAGGCACAGTACGCGCCTTCATACCCTAATGCATGAAGGGGAGAGCGGACACGATCAGCAATCCAACAAGCTCATGGTGGGTGGTCAAGAGGATGTGGGAGTCCTCTGCAGGATCCAGCTCATACCCTCATGTGGGAATCTGTCAAGAACTTTACAGATTACTCAATTGCTGAAGAGGAGGCCACGAATATCAGAGGACACCTGTAAACATAATAGATTTTTTTTTTTCAAAACAAACAATTTTTAAGGGTCTGAAAAATCTAGGGTGTGCCTATATCTTAAAGGATACCGGAGTCAAACATTAGGGTACAAAATGTGGCTACTGACATATGTGGCCGTATTAGCAACGCCGCACTTTCAAATCACTACAAAGAGGCTCTTTTCTTTGATTCTATCTTGCAGCCGAGACTTTATAAGTTAATGACCCTTGACCCTAAAAACTCAGCTTTGCACATGTGCACTAATTCATTTCAAGGCTCTGCGAATGGACCATGTGACAGGGAGAGCCTTGAAAATCGCCACCACTAACTAAGCATGTTGGCGAAGAAGGGAGCCTCTCGGAAGTAATCAGAAAGTGTGCTAAGGCACTACTAACATGGCCACATATGTCAATAGCCATTCTACCATAATGTTTGACTCTGGTGGTATCCTTTAAGGCTTTCTGGACTGGGTAACGGTTGAAGGTCTACAAAACTGTTTCAACCCAACTTCCTAAACTGTGTGCAGAGGTGTGAATTATACATTTGCAATGTTTCTCTCTTGTGGCTGATCTTCCTATGTAAAACTCATTCTCCTTTCCTCTTCAGGTGTTTGAAAAGAAGAACCAGAAGTCCTCGCAGACCATCCTGCAGTTGCAGAAGAAGTTGGAGCACTACCATCGGAAGCTGCGTGAAGTAGAGCAGAATGGCATTGCCCGCCAGCCTAAGGATGTTCTTCGGGACATGCACCAGGGACTGAAAGGTGTAGGAGCCAAAGTGACTGGCTTTAGCGAGGGTGTGGTGGACAGCGTAAGAGGGGGATTATCCAGTTTCTCTCAAGCCACCCACTCAGCAGCTGGTGCAGTGGTGTCAAAGCCCCGGGAGATTGCGTCCTTACTGCGCAACCGATTTGGTAGCAGCGACAACATTCCATCCCTTGACGATCCATCCGGTTTGTCTTCCACACACGGAGATGAGATGACTGGAGGGAGAGCCATGGCCACCCTCAACGCCCTCCAGGCCAGCCCCAAATACGGCAGTGAAGAAGATTGCTCTAGCGCTACGTCGGGATCACTGGGAGCCAATAGTACAAGTGGTGGTCCGGGTGGAGGAGGGGGAGGAGGGAGCTCCCGAACCAATACTTTAGACATGCACGGAGGACTGATGGGATTTGAAGTGGTCATCCAGGAGATCCAGGAAATGCGAGAAGCTCAGAATCAGCTGGAGGAGTCGCTGGAAGGACTTAGGACTCAGTATCAGAGCGACTACTCCCTGCTGCTTCAGTCCCTGCAGGAGGAACGATACCGGTGAGTCATTGGCAAATGTAAAGAGCGTAAATCCTCCTCAGGGGAAGGGTCCAAACAGCAGTTAGAATCCAAAAGAAAATGTCATATCTTACTACACTTTCCACGCTAGTCAGAAGATTTTTTTTTTCTTCCTTTCAGACCCTTATTTCTCTACTATTGTGGTGCATGCACAGGAATGTGACATCTGTTTAAAGGTAACCTTAAGGAAAAAGGAAAGTGCCCAATTTCGGTGCTTACCTCTATAGATGGAAGCCTCCGTTTCTCCGCTGACCCTTCCACAATACTGCTTGTGGACAGTTCGCGCATGCCCAGTAGCTTGGAGCTTCTTGGGCTTCAGTAGAAAAAACGACCGGGTCCGTGCTGCTGCGCATGCGTGAGCCGTCTGTGCAGTAGCACAGATCTGATTGGGTGCGGCTTTTTCCATCAAAGCCTAAGCTGGGCTTCAGGGGTCCTTGTGGCTGAACGGCTTGCTGGAGGAAGCCTCTGGAGGATCCAGAGACTTCCCCCTCCTGAGGTAAATATCCTACTCTTTCCCCATCCCCCCAAACATCACAGCTTTACGTTAAAGCAAGCCTGAAGCCAAAATAAACTTAATGAGATGAGGAATTGTATGTGTATTACAGCTAAGAAATAGAACATTAGTAGCAAAGAAAGGAGTCTCAGTACAGGAAAAGTTAACCAAATTTGTTTTTGTTTTTTTTATCATTGTTACCTCGGCAGTTGGTGACGCAGCAGCTTGTTTACCTGAGGTGACAACTCATTCATTTATTGGTAAAGTTACATCATGTGCGTTCTCTCCCCCACATGACAGTCTGACTGACTAATCCTGTGACTGGCCTTCCCAGAAAACAATCAATAGCCCATCACAGGAGGGATCGTTCACAAGAACAGCAACTGCCATGAAACACTTATTGGCCGTTTTCTCCCACACCTACATGGAAAATAAACTCCTGAAAAAAAAAAAAAAAAAAATTATTTATATATATATTGTGCGTTTTGTGTCAGATTTTCCTCTCAGAAAATTTGCATTGATTTGGCAACTAATGGTATTGAATGGCGCTGTTTCCATTCAATGCAAATTTTTGTATGCAAGAAAAAATCTGAGGTCCTGCATCACGATTCGCGTGCTTTGTATAGGCAATGCATAGCAGCGCAAATTTTTGTGTTATTTGCGTGAAAATTAGCAGTAGATCCATGGTTACAGGAAGTAGTCAGCAGTTACGACTAAGCTGTTACTAGGCAGATTATGTTATATTCAACATTTTATTCGCATAAAACGCGTAAAATTTACATGCAAATTTTCACCAAGCAGAAAATTTGTATGGGTTTTTTTTTGCAGGCGAAAATTTCACGCTACAGTGAAAACATAACCCAAGTCAGTTGGATACAGCGGTTTAAAAAATGTCCCTAAAAGGGATATTAAACTGAGTTATTAATGATATTGGTAGTTTACAATAAAGTAGATTAATCCAGTGTTGTGAGGAGAGTTCCCCTTAAAGGGAACTTGTAGTGAGGAAACTCCACTTCAGGTTTGAAACATACCTATGTAGAGGGATGGCTCTGGATACCATAGAGACTTCCCAGTCCATCCCGTTGTTCCTGCGCCATCCCCGGTTCAAGATATTCAGTACTCTTCGGGCAGTCTTCGGACCACCTGCATGCCTGAGTAGTTCCAAAGACGAGTACCTCTGCAGTCTGGGCTCGCACATGCGCAGTCTGGAATGCGCTAGTCTTTGGAACTACTTGGGAATGTAAGTAGTTCTGAAGGCTGCTCGGGGAGTACCAAAGACCTAGCAGGTTGAATATCATCAACCAGGGGCAATGCAGAAGCAACGGGACGGACCGCAGAACAAGAAGGTGCTATAGTATCCAGACTCTTCCCTTTACTTAGGTCACTATCAAACCTGAAATGAGTTTCCTCATAATTATCAAACCTAAAGTGAGTTTCCTCATAATTGCATTCCAGTATTGTGAGAAGAGTGCCCCTTAAACTGCATTCTTGTTCGGCTGCCAGCATGTTGGGAAGTCATTTTTACGAGGCGCTATGTGTGATCCGCTGGCTGGTACAACAGCAGAGTGGTCTCTGAGGAACAATAAACACTGAATTATTCCTCATAGCAAAACAAGGCAGAGGCACTTCACAGCATCACAGCACAGACCCTAAAAGCAGCTTCATTTTAAAAGCCCCACCGATACAAACAGAATGCCGTCTCAGATATGTTTTTAGCTTTTAGATAAGACTAGGAAGAATAAGGACCCGTTTCCACTACGGCGATTTCGCCGGCGATTCTGCAGAGTTTCCCCGGACATGATTCGCACGGGGAAACTCTGCCATAGGGGATGACGGGGCCGCGGCGGAATTGCTTGCGGGAGCGATTCGGCCGGAACCCCCTGCAGAATTCGCGCCGGAGGCTGCCATTCCCATAGCCTCATGGGATTCGCCTGCGATCCCGCCCACCCGCTCAGTGCCGGTGTGCGTCTACGAGACGTGCGCCGCACTAGTGGAAACGGGCCCTAAAGGAACTCCTACACTGGTCAGTGTATGAAAGATTTCTGTTTCAATCAATATTTTAATCAATGTAGGGATCCAGACATCCTATCAGGCATTCAATTCTGTGAAGACCACACACAGTATGGATGCATGAAGGCAACCGATCATCTGATCCAGGCGTTCTCAACCCTTTTACCCTGGAGGGTTCCTTGCATCTCAGGGAACCCCTGCAAACAGTTTTTTGATCTTGAGGAACCCCTGCATTTATTTTGCAGGAGGCGTGGTTTTTAAAAGTAGGTGAGGTGGTTTATTTCACTACCCCCATTACACTGCCACTCCTCTTTCTCCTTATCCTAGTGCTTTTTATTAATGTGCGCATTATTATTCTGACCCCCAATTTAGAGCTTCTTTTTACAGTACCCCCTATTATAATGTGCTCAATTATACTTCCCCGTACGATGGGGGAAAATCCCAAGGAACCCCTGCGGAGTACTTAATGGACCCTGGTTGAGAAACAAAAGAATTAGGCAGTGATGTGAGCACCTTAAATATTTTTCACAGCTGTCAGACTGTTTTTGAAGAAGATTGTCCCCTCCGTTCCTGTTTGTGAGACATGACAGAAAGCACAGCACATTTGTAACACCATATAGTGGTTGTATCGTCTCCACAGTCTACTATAATAAGAGCACACGTCTGTTGCATTATTGATCCCCTGATTATCTGTCATCTGTAACGGCACAGGAAGTGAAGGGTGATTCAGCCAAAAACGGCGCTGGAAATTTGGGTGCCCCATAGGCCGTAATGTAAGTTACAGCAACAGCGGTGCTCAGGCAGTAATTTGGGCGCCTTTAGAAAATGGAGCCCTAATTATGATAAAGACAACGTATCTGTATCTTAATAGAGAGAGATCTGTTGGCTGCCATAAACTGCAGGAATTTGCATCGTCGTGACATCGCCCCTGGCCGATGTCCCTTTAATGATAGATGGACCCCCAGTGCCCATGCATAATACTTTACCTGTCCGCTGTGTCCGCACTTTCCTCTTTCATTTGCGCTCCACATGGTTGCCAGCATATTGCATGGCATTTGACGTCTCACACACACACCCCACGTGCAATACCCCAGCGACCACGTGGCACGGCACATGAGGAAGAGTGCGAACACTCGGGAGACTGAGAGTGACTCAGGTAAAGTATCAGCACGGGCTCCAGGGGGTTCATCTAACATTTGGGGGACACAGCCCAGGGTTTCTGTATCGTTCTTTGCTTGTGGTTACTGCCATGCAACTGATCGAACACAGAATTGTCCAGAATGTCTGATCGATACATGTGACCAGTTTCAGCCCATTAGGAGTGTATGGATTGCATTGTACTGATTCTGGCTTTGTACTATGCCATGCAGTTATATCATTGACCCTTTTTGTAGTGGCCCCCTTTGGATGGACTGCTTGTCCAGTGATGAGATCTGTAGAGAGGAAGGCGTAGTCTTGTGTTGTACCATTCCCCAGGGTAAAGCTGTGACTCTGGCTGCTGCCACAGATATTGCGGTTTCTGGAATCCTTTCCTTGGATAGGAGCGGCCCGGCCTGTGTCTGTATGTTCTCCCAGGGGAGGGATACACATTTTTTTCCTGTAAATTCTTACTGCAGAAGAGTAGTTCCATAGTGCCACCTACTGGTGGTGATGGAAAAATATTTTTCAAGTTAAAACTGGTCTAATGTCTGGCCTGGAAACCTGAGTGTAAGTTTATCTATTTAGTATTTATACAGTGCTGACATTTTCAGCAGTCCGGGCCGGTTTAAGCTGCAAGGGGCCCCAGGGCAAAAGTAATCTAGGGCTCCCCACCACCAAAGCTAGCCCTCGGACCCCTGATCTGGCCACCGCACATCCACCCTAACCGAGTGATCCACTTGCAAGGCTGCGTAGGGGATGCGGAGGCCACATGCATCCGCACTACAACCCCCACAATCCCTTGCACTGGCTACTGCTCATACCAGGTGACAGCTCCTAGCCATTGAGCGTTCACCTGGTACAAGCAGTAGGCGATGCAAGGGATTGTGGGGGCTGTGGTGCGGACACGTGTGGCCTACGTATCCCCTACGCAGCGCTGCAATGCCATGCAGCCAGCCTCATATTGTAGGAGCCCAGGGGTGATCACCTGGAGTTCCAACTTCGCAGGGGAGCCTGGCAGCTGTCAGGGGCCTTGGGGCAGTTGCCCCCTTTGCCTTAATGGCTGCACCAACCCTTTCAGCAGTGCGGTTACATACGTCACTAAATGTCCCTCTGAGGCGTCCCTGGGAACTCGCCACCGCCGGGAGACTTGGGTGCAGGATACAGCCGATATACGGCTTATCCTGCTGCTGCACTAGTTCCCGGTGGCGTTAAATACTATTCCCCCTCTAGGTCCACGTGGATGGTGGGGAATGATGTAATTCGGCCTCCAGCTATTGCTGGCGGCTAAATTACAGTGTTTTAAAAGTAACTCAGTCTTCTGACGGCGCTGAAGTTACTCACTGTGCGCTGCTATAGCCGTAATTTCTATTACTGTCTATGGTGGCGCCAGCTGCGCCCTAATCTCCTGCGCTGTAATTACAGCGCTTGCCTCTGAGGGGCTCACAATATAATACCTGCCATAGTCCTGGTCTGTCAATTTTGGATGCAGTCAAAGAATGTCTTTGTTTTGGGTGGATTTGAATTTTGTGTTGAAAATATGCAACAAAGCCCTCCAGCCCTGTGCAGCCAATGACTTCTGCTGCAAGGTGGGGGGGTCTGGGCAGTCTTGTGGCAACAGTTTTCCAAACAAAGTACTCCGAGTACTGTTGCTGAGGCTGCAAGGCAGGGCAGTCAGCGCTTGCTGCCAGTTCTGGGAACTTTGCACGCTGCAGAGTGAAATAGGGATACCATTTTAATAACCTCACAAAGACAATATTTATGCAGCACTGGAATATGTGTAAGCCTTACCAAATCTGGAATTCCTCCTGAATCTGTGGGTTCTCTATGATGGCAATCTGCCATGGCAGCTCCATTACACTTTGTGTATTGTCAGTAGAATAGTCCTGGAGCTCCATCTTGTGGTTGTATAGGGTATGAACTGCTGAGCACAACTGACGTGAGAGGGATGTGGAGGCTGCCATATGGATTTCCTTTTAAACAATGCACATTGCCTGGCTGTCCTGCTGGTCCTATGCCTCTAATACTTCAGTCATAGCATCTAAACAGGCATGCAGATCAGATGTCTCTGACTGAAGTCTGACTGCATTAGCCACATGCTTGTTTCTGGTGTGTGATTCAGACGCTAGCGATGCATGAAATATCAACAGGATTCTAGGCAATTTGCATTGTTTAAAAGGAAATAAATATGGCAGCCTCCATATCCCTCTCACTTCAGACGTCCTGTGAGCTGTACACACGCCTTAGATGAAACTCGCCCGAAGTTGGGTGATGAGGACCACCTCTGCCTAGAATCTAACGTGTACAGCAGCCTCTAATGCCTCAGCCAGCAATCTGCCCAGCGGATCTAGAGCATTATTCTACCCTCCGGGTGACATCACTCGGCCCTTCTCCCTTCTGCATAGCAACAGGCTAGCAATGTGTCTGCATAGCAACAAGCTAGCGATGCGTCTGCATAGCAACAGGCTAGCGATGCCTCTGCATAGCAACAGATAAGCGATGTGTCTGTACAGTCCAGATCCCTGCCAGGTGACGTGGCTGGTATATGTGTACGAGGCTTCAGTGCCATGGATAATCTCTAGGCCTGTGTCACAAGTGCAGCTATCTGCATGTTTCCTCGCTGGTAAAAGGAACCATCAGAATTGTGCTGCATTTATAATTAAAGTTAAATTCCAGACTACAAATTGCACCTCTGCTGCACAACTGATATATATATATATAATTTTTATCTTATCTGTTAACGATTACATTTCCATTTGAATCCGCAGCCAGCTATAATTTTTCCAAAAATAGTATAGACAATTAGACAGTAATGCCTTCTGAATGATTGACCACGGAGTGAGTCAGCTGATCAGGAAATCTGACAGTTGTAGCCGTGTGCTTTATCCATGCATGGTTCAGGGTTGAGGCACCACCTCGCCCCTCACTAAGCTGCTGCCATTTCTTTAGCTGTGATATTGTTGACAAGATTTGTGAGCATCGGTCTAGTGACAGCTGGCCAATGAGCAGCTTGTATCTTCACTTCAGGTTCTCTTTAGAGCAGGGATCCCAACTCTGTCCTAAGTACCACCAACAGTGCTGGTTTTGCAGGAAATCACAAATATTCACAGATGAGGTAATTACCGACTCAGTCGAGCTGATTAGTGACCTCTGGAGATTTCCACAAAACATACACTGTAGACGTACTTGAGGACAGGGTTGGGAAGCCCTGCTTTAGAGAGTATCTGTCAGCAAAATCACACTTTGCAGGTTACATAATCTTTACAGAGCTACTGAAAATGATGGCACTATATAAATTAATTATCATAATACTGAGGTACAAAGTCCCTCATTCTAATGATGAAGATAAAACAAGTTGCTTGTGAGCTTTTATCTACCATACTTATATTTTACATCACAGGTAATTATGGATTTTTATCACATTTTGCAGAAACTGTAACCATTGTTGCCTTCCCCCACCCAGGTGTGAGCGATTAGAGGAACAGCTGAACGATCTGACGGAACTTCATCAGAACGAGATCCTCAACTTGAAGCAGGAGCTGGCCAGCATGGAGGAGAAGATCGCATATCAGTCGTACGAGAGAGCCAGGGATATTCAGGTACGGCGCACTCATCCAGTATGGCCGGGGTCATGCTGGGCACATTGAAAACTGACTAATGTAGTGCTGCTACAGCAATTGATCGGTCTATTTATTAGTGCCTGGCACGAAGAATGGGTATCCAAAAAAGAAGGTAGATGCCCTGCGGGGGAGGGGGAAGAGGGGGAGATCGGCCTTCCAGAATATTTTAAACAATACCACTTAGGGATAGGCTTACGAATAGCCCCGGCGATCTTAATTGAAATTACAAGTACAACTTGCTGCCCACGGCAGAGAGGAGGTTACCTTACTCATGTTGACACCTACAGCTGATGCAGTGCACCATGCAGTCACATCGCTCACATGCTTCTTCCTTTAAACCCGGAAGTAGGAAGCATGAGAGTGACGTGACAGCGATGTGACGTGCGTGAGCTGCCTGCGCAGTAGAGCAGACCCAATCGGGCTTGACTATTTCCACCGGAGACTGAGTGGAGAGCCACTACTGCGCCTGCACCAGCACGCAAAAGTAAATCTTATTCTCGGCTTCTGCTCTGGCCTGCCAGCACCTGATCAATGGATTTTTCCCTATGGGTTTACCTGAAAGTGTATTTGCACAGTAAATGGAAAAACCTAACCACGCGGTGTAAAGAAAGTTATAGTTACAGTACATGAGAAGCCTTGTCCCACAAAGCCGTCACAAAGACCCCGCATCGCCCGGCACCTGGCGCCGCCTCCCCTCTCTCCACAGAGAAAACCGCCAAGCTATTTACTGCAGTAGCTATTTACGCCAAACTATTTACTGCTTGACATTTTACTCCAGGGAGAGGGGAGGTGGAGCCAGGCACAGGAAGTCAAGTGATGCGCGATCTGTGGGTCAAGACATCTCAGGTAACGAACTTTCTTCATCTACTTAAAGACGCCGATAGTTGAGATCTACACCCTGTTTTGATGCTGAGGGCATAGATTTCAACTCGCCGCGGCCGCCACACATTCTTGACGCTCCTAGCAATCCCGTCGCTATCTCCCCACCGCAGCTCACTCACCCTGCCATCTCTGACGGCAGAGATGTGTAATTCCCATTGGCTTACATTGATGGACACTGTCAGGAGCCAATGAAATCCGTCCCTGACCCACTGCAGTCATAGAGACGGCAGAGTGGGGTGGCCTGAGGTTCCCAGGTGCAGCGGTTGCGGTGGGTATGTGCAGCGATTTGTCTGTGTTTCGCTGTTTCTGGTACCAGTGGTCTCAAAGAGAACCTGTACTGAGGAAAAATATTTAAAATAAACACGAGGTAACTTCAAATGAACATTACATAGTTACCTTGCCATCAGATCCTCTCAGAAGCTCACCATTTTCTTCTGACAATAATCCCTTCCAGTTCTGACAATATTTTGTCAGATCTGAAATATCAGTTGCTGTCAGTTATAGCTGAGAGGAAAACTGATGTACCAGGCAATGTCCATGTTTCCCTATGGCTCAAGTGGGCGATGTTACAGTTTAACTGTGTGCTGACCAGAAAGCTGTTATGGGTAATGGCCATTTTCAAAATATAGGACGGAAAATTCCCTTGATCACAGTGAACAAACAGGACGCGGGACAGGAGAAAGACACTGAGGAGTAGACTACATGGAAGGTAAGTATGACTTGTGTATGCCTATTTTGACTATTAATTTTCAGTTCAGGTTTTCTTTAAAGAGAAATCATGACCAAGAATTGAGCTTCATCCCAATCAGTAGCTGATACCCCCTTTTACATGAGAAATCTATTCCTTTTACAAACTGATCATCAGGGGGCTCTGTATGACTGATATTGTGGTGAAACCACTCCCACAAGAAACTGTAAAGACCACGGTCCTGGCAGTTTCCTGTCTGTAAGCCTTGTTGCATTGTGGGAAATGGCTGTTTACAGCTGTTTCCAACTGCCAAAAAAAGCAAGCAGCAGCTACTTCCAGTGACATCACCTTCCAGCAGTAAAAATGTCACCATGTGATGTCAGAATGTAAATCAAGGAGAGGAAAGCTTTTACAATGGGCAAACACTGACTAAATCATTTTATGCATAATCATTATAAAAATTAAGCACTTTTTTATTACAATATTTTCACTGGAGTTCCTCTTTAAGGAGGCAGAGACTGCTGGTACTTAAGTGGTTATACAGCGAGGCTTTGGGATTTTTCATTTACTGTGGAGATCCACTTTAAGGAAACCCAGATTAGATTCGAACAATGAAAATACCACCTACGCATCGTTGATCACTTGTCACTCAAGTTTGCGCCTGGAGAGGAGGAGGAGACTTCTGTAGGGATTTGTGCTAATAGACAATTTCCCATGTGTCATGAGTCAGCAAGCAGGTTTCTTATGTTTTTTTAAGTGGAAGTAACCTCAGAACTTCCTCTCTCCTCTAAAAGACTAGCCAAAGCATGATGACCTTTATAGAAAACACATTTGTTCATTACAATTTGTAGAAATCCTAAAAATAAAACTTGAAGTTTTACTTGGTTTCACACTTGCAGAAGGCACTGAAAGGGTTAAGCCTCAGTGTTTACCTTGTGTAGAACTGCCTTGGCAAAGCTCTCTTGTAGTCTATTTATATTTGCTGATGAGAGCTAATTAGACAGGTTGATCTAGCTAAACACACAGAATACTGTTAAGAGAATTTCTTCAGCAACTTTATGTGGAATAATGACTTTTCATTGTTTGCTGTAGAAGAGTTCGGGTCCACTTTAAGTGTTATAGAGATGATAGAAATGTTTCACGCGTAGGCAATCCAAAATTGGTATTGTGTCACTTCATATGCCAGGTTTTGTTAGTATAATTTTATAGTGCCCTACAATAATAGGGAGCATAGATACATGAGCAGTTCTACATACTTTACAATCAGGACAACTAGTAATAGAAGAACAGTTATGTACAATTGATGTGTAGAAGAAGGAGTTGGCGGATGAGGCAGTGAGTTTTAAATTATGCCTATAGCAAAGGTTTGTCTTGAGGGTACTTTGAAAATTTCCAGGCCTGTAGCAAGATGGACAGGCTGTGGGAGAGAGTTCCAAAGGAGAGGTGACACTCGTGAGAAGTCCTGGATGTGAGAGTGAGTGGAGGTGAAAAAGCTGGACGACAAGAGGGACTCTTAGAAGTGAAGGTTCTGTGAGGGATGATATCTGGAGATTAATGAGGAAATGTATGGAGGAGATAGTTTATGTAGAGCTTTGAATGATCGTGTTAGGAGTTTGAACTGGATCCTTTGGGTGATTGGCAGCCAATGGAGGGATTGGCAAAGAGTGGCATCATCAGAAGTGGGAGGAGAGCTGGATGATACTAGCAGCAGAGGTCAGTAAGGACTGGAGAGGTGCCAGTTTTTTTTTGGTAGGGCAGAGTACTGTGTTAAAGTGATAGACGGGAAATTATTAGAGCACGTACAAGCATTGTAGTAGCCTTTTGTGTAAGGAAGGGACGAATTCTGGAGATGTTTATGAGATGGAAGTTCGATTATATTAATGTGATTTAACCTGCAGTCCTTTTTTTCTTTTCCAGTGTATTGAAATCCATTTTATGTGCTTCTATTTTTGCTCAAATACATCCACTGCATGACCTGTTCTTATCTCACTTGCAGGAGGCATTAGAGGCTTGCCAAACCCGGATTTCCAAGATGGAGCTCCAACAGCAGCAGCAGCAGGTTGTCCAGCTGGAGGGCCTAGAGAATGCCACAGCAAGAAACCTACTTGGCAAACTCATCAACATTTTGCTGGCACTTATGGCTGTCGTTCTGGTCTTTGTCTCCACCGTGGCGAACTGCGTAGTCCCATTACTGAAGACCCGCGGCAGGACATTAGGAACTGTTGTCCTAGTCCTGGTGGCTGCACTACTCTATAAACACTCTGACTCCTTTTCAGAATACCTGGAACGACTACTGTCTCCCCCAAGATAACCAGACGTACTCCTCAAAGACTGTGAAAAGAGATGGTACAGTTTTCTGTTTAGAGACACTGGAAAAGCCCATCTACCTTGTGTCGGGGTGATGCTCTTTCTCTCTAGACGAACAAGAATTCTATCAGAGGCCATGCGAGAGTTGGGCAACTGCCAATTCACACTGCCCAGCCCTCCTTATGCCTTGCAACCCAGGAGGACTGCAATGGGCACGTACTAACACCCCACCCCTACCATCAATAATGTGGCCCCCCTTCTGAAGACAGTAAGCTACAGGGGCGCACAAGGGGATGCGAGAGTGTACTGTTTACATAGTATGAGAGAAGTTTGACCTTTTTCCATGTGTGTGGTTGTTTTTATTTGTGGGCACCTTTTGCCCACCGACTGAAGGAGAACTGCTGATCTATTTTATTATTCCCATCTGCGTTTACTCTGGATCTCTCTGCCTCTGCCCACTCTTTTGGCGCCAAAACCCACCTTTTGCTACCTGCACCTCAGTTCTGTGCCTTCAGGGTCTGTGAAAAAAAGGGGCAATTCTGCCTGCAGCAAGGCATGCTGGGAGTGCCCTGGAGCTTGGACAGTTTGCGTTCCAGCAATAAGGCACAGCAACCTGCTTCTGCCACATAATGCTGACCCAGAAAACCATCAATTCTAAGTGCCTTACTGCTTCTGTACCCATCGGGGGGGATGGGGGGCATTTCCGCACCTTCAGCTTAACGTTAAGAGGTCAACAGGTGGTACCTAAATTCAAGGGGGATCCAAACTGCCTTTACACTTAAAACTCTGGACTTTATTTTTTTTGTTTCTCTCTTTATCCCTTTCCTTGCTGGAGCTGAGCCGTGGCGCCTTACCTCTGCTAGCGCAAACTCCAGCTGCACATTCCCATGGACGATCTCGTGCTATAACTCCACAGATGGGGCAGTGGTGACTGCTGTTTCTGTCGGGAGAAGAACCGTGACTCCGTCAATAATTAAGACTAACCCCTTTGCTGCTCAGGACGTCACCAATGTATTGTGGCGTCTTCTTTCCTGACCCCCCTGTACGAACTGAGAGAGTAGTCTTTCTAGTTTATGTTGTATTTTATTGATTTTTTTTTTCTTTTTAAGTAGCAGTTTAGCCGTCATTTGCCAAGGGGAGGGGTCAATCAGCTCCTTCTGGCAGACAGCGGCTCGTGTACAACTGGCCGCACTTTGAAAGAGATGCTCGCGCTGCTGAGTCACCAGGGGGCGTTGTAGTGTACTTGGGTGGTTGATCTCTGGAAGCAGTACTAGTATGGTACCGTTTGTCTTTACTATGAGCGTTCTATCCTCGCAGGAGGTTTGTTATACCTTGTTTAATATTTGAATTAATATTATTTGGAGTGAGAGGGGAGGGCTTGTTGAATAAAAGAGTAATGTTTTTAAAACTCAGAATCGTGTCTGGTTAATTTCATAATCATTTTCTCAGGTTTACTGCAAAGAGCAAATGGTCATGTGCAAAAAATGGTAGGCCATAATGACCAATCAAAATTAAATTTAAAGGAAACGCGAGTTGAAAATAAACTGATGAGATAAACAATTTAATCTATCCTCCTACTCCTATAATGTATTTTTTAGAATCCGTTTTATTTTCTGTGTATTAGCTGAAAGAAAAATGTGTGTAATACTGTAGTCTCATTGATAGTCATTCAGTGTCCCAGAAGCTAAAATATATGAACTATTGACCTTTTTTTATCTCTATTCTGCAGGAATGTGTTTGTTTTATGGCTGTAATTCCTTATCAGTGAGGATTACAGTATAGAAATAAAGAAAGGAGAACAATCATGAGCCCACTATAGGGTGGTACATTCAATATTAAGTGTATGTGAGCATAAGTATAAAGCTGGGTACACACGGTACAATTTTCCATTAGATCGATGGATCTGTTAGATAATTTCTGACCAGTCCGATCAGTTTTCCAATCGATTTTGGGTACTTGTCAATGCAAAATCGATCAGAAACAATTCTACGTCTACCCACGATGCAATTTGAATTGCATTGCAATTGTACCGTGTGTATGAGGCTTAAGAAAGCTATTCACAAAGGTGGGTTACCTCCAAGGCAACCACTGTGCAGGCAGATGGGGAAAATTACGTGTCTCCACTTAGGTTAAGACGTCAATCTCCGTAGAAAGGAAAAAGGACAGGTAGACACCCTTCCACCAGGAATTTTGTTGAAACAGAGGCGAGGATTACACTATAGTCTGACTAGGGCCCGACTGGAGAGAAACTGTCACTTGCATACCTGATGATTAACTCTTTCAGGTAGAAACCCAACCAACTGCTATACTGGGCACTATACTACCCATACTAGGGCGCTATACTAACTATACTGGGCACTATACTAGCTATACGGGGCACCATACTACCCATACTGGGCACCATACTACCCATACTGGGCACCATACTACCCATACTGGGCACCATACTACCCATACTGGGCACTAGCTATACTGGGATCTATACTAGCTATACTGGGCACTATACTAGCTATACTGGGCACTATACTAGCTATACTGGGCACTATACTAGCTATACTGGGCACTATACTAGCTATACTGGGCACTATACTAGCTATACTGGGCACTATACTACCTATGCTGGGTACTATACTACCTATACTGGGGCGCTATACTGGCCACTATACTAACTATACTGGGACACTATACTAGCTATACTGGGACACTATACTAGCTATACTGGGACACTATACTAGCTATACTGGGGCACTATATTAGCCATACTGGGGTAACTATACTAGCCATACTGAGGTAACTATACTAGCTATACTGGGGTAACTATACTAGCCATACTGGGACAACTATGCTAGCACACCAGGACCTCTCGGTCTAACTAAACCTATACCAGTTGTTGGTGTGGTGGATTGTGTTTCATGCTGAGTTTCCCATTTCTTACAAATTGGTGGCTGCAATCAAATGGGAGGGAACAGCCACGGTCGATGTGGTTTTCCGCTGAGACATGTTGGATACTTTTATTACTTACTTGAAGTCCACTTAGTCTAAATATAGAATATGACGGAAATTGATTTTTTTAAATTATTATATAGCAGTCCACTATATGGCAATACAGGACCATATATTCTTAAAAAAAAAAAATTCTATCTACAGTATATAGATATAGTAAAACCCCTGTTATCCCACACCAATGTTGATTGGCCGATGCCAGATAAATGTACTTTCTGGTTGCTTGTGAGTCTGTGTTAAAAATAGGCCTCGCTAAAAAACAGCACTATACCCCACATTGTATACTTACCATAAACTCTGTATTAATGTTAAATACAGTGATTAAAAACCAAATTAAGACCAGGAACAGGCTTAAAGAGTAACTGTTAGCCCCCAAATTGAAATTTAAAACACTATTGCAATGTTTTATTTATTATATAAGTGAGCCAAAAAGCCAATGTACAAGTTAAAAATCAATCTAATTTTGTTACTATCTAACCTTTTCCCCCAGCTCCGGACGCAAGCCGCATATCAGATACTGTCGCATGCAGAGCATGCCTATGTCTGGCCGACCCCCCTCTCCCCCCCAGGACCAGGTGCCAATATATTCTCCCCACCGCAGCTGACCGCTCTGACACGGAGAGAGCGGCAGCACTTCCAGAGCAGCACCGCAGAGCAGCCGCCGCCGAGTCACATGTGAGAGAATCACATGTGAGAGAGATGCACGGCGCTGGCTGCTCTGTGGTGCTGCTCTGGAAGTGCTGCCGCTCTCTCCGTGTCAGAGCGGTCAGCTGCGGTGGGGAGAATATATTGGCACCTGGTCCTGGGGGGGAGAGGGGGGTCGGCCAGACATAGGCATGCTCTGCATGCTACAGTATCTGATATGCGGCTTGCGTCCGGAGCTGGGGGAAAAGGTTAGATAGTAACAAAATTAGATTGATTTTTAACTTGTACATTGGCTTTTTGGCTCACTTATATAATAAATAAAACATTGCAATAGTGTTTTAAATTTCAATTTGGGGGCTAACAGTTACTCTTTAACCTAAAGTAAACCTGAGATGAAAGTGCGTAAAAGTTTTATACATTCCTGGGGCTTCTTCCAGCTCCCTCGCCGCCATCCTCAGCCTCATGGATGCTCCGGTAGATGCCCTATTAGCTTTATCAGTCAGGGCGTACTGCGCATGTGTGGCCATGTTCGCCCGCAACGCTCCCTGCCATGGGATTGCGCCTGCAAATAGCCGAAGATAACGGGGCATCTACTGGAGCATCCAGGAGGCGGAGAACGTCGACGAGGAAGTGCTCTGCATGGGAGGGGGCTGGAGGATGCCCCAGGTTGTGTATAAAACTTTGACACCCTTTCGCCTCAGATGCGTTTTAATGTAACAGAGGTTTATTACTGTATAAAGAAGTGTAAAAGTAGATTAATGCATCCTGCAAGGCCAGGGTTTATTTTTTCTGGTTGCTTAAGAATTCTGGTAAACTGAGATCTGGATAACCAGGGTTTCACTGTATAATGAAAGGACAACTTTCGGACTCCGGCTGGCTAAAAAGCAGTCTGACAAGCCCCGCCCAGCCAAGTCCCGAAGCTGCAAGCAGAGGCGCAGAAAACATATGGTAACAGTGGTGACCTATCTGCTATATTAGCCCGCTGCTGTGCAGGGGCGTTCCTAGGCTCCTTGGAGATCGGGGGCACCTGTGGGCACTAGGTGGGGGCAAAAAATGGGCATGGTCATGCAGTGAGTGGGCGTGGCCATGGGTGGGGCCAAATGTACATGAACTTAGCAGCGTTGTGAGCTACAGATAACGGGCCTGCCCATCGAAATATTGGATGGAGCCCCCTGTCTTTATTTAGATAATTTACAATCAGTATAGGCATAGATCAAAGATGTATATGCACATACAATTTTGATTGGTCAATCACTGACCAACTTTACCACCCCCATGCAGTAAGTGGGTGAACAGACAATGAATTTGATGAACAGAGCTAAAATTGGCTAATCAAAATTGTGTGTACCAGGCTTTACAGCTAATACTGTACATACCGAAAGTAACAGGGATCAGCATACAATACAGCTGGTTTACAAGCAGTAAAGGCACAGAGTAACACCTTATACTGTACACACTGGAGCTAGATCAGCACACAATGCAGGCACTAGAGAACAGCTTATACTGTACATACTGTAGGCTGCAGAGATAAGCGTACTGAAAAATATGAGGGCTATGTTGTGCGGCGCGCGTAGGTGTGGCCATGGACCAGAATGTGGGTGTGGTCAAGGGTGGAGACAAATTTACATGAACTTAGCAATGGTGGGACATTAGATTAGGACAGTGGTGGCGAACTTTTTGGAGGCAGAGTGCCCAAACTGCAACCCAAAAGTCACTTATCTATCGCAAAGTGGCAACAGCAATTTAAACTAAATACTGTACAAACGTTTTAACACATGAACATTATAGAAAATCCAAGTTGAAAATAAACTGTGAAGATAAACAGTTTCATCCATCCTACTCCTGAAAAAATGTTTTAATTTTTTTTTTAGAACCTCCGTTTTATTGTCTCATATGATGATGATGATTCAGCTTTTCCATAGTCTTGCAGTTAGCAATCATGTGATTCCCAACAAGACCAATTCAGCAATCATGAGGCCCCCATCAAGACAAATTCAGCAATCATGAGGCCCCCAACAAGACAAATTCAGCAATCATGAGGCCCCCAACAAGACAAATTCAGCAATCATGAGGCCCCCAACAAGACAAATTCAGCAATCATGAGCCCCCAACATGACAAATTCAGCAATCATGAGGCCCCCAACAAATCATGAGGCTTCTGAGTGACAGGTGCCCCCAGGTTAGGTAGTGAGTGACAGGTGCCCCCAGGTTAGGTAGTGAGTGACAGGTGCCCCCAGGTTAGGTAGTGAGTGACAGGGACCCCCAGGTTACGTAGTGAGTGATAGGCGACCCCCAGGTTACGTAGTGAGTGACAGGTGCCCCCCAGGTTAGGTAGTGAGTGACCCCCAGTTAGGTAGTGAGTGACAGGTGCCCCCCTCACCTGACAGACAGCCAGCAGCGTGTCAGACCTCGATCAGTGGGCGACCCGACCAGTTAGAGCGGGCGCACCACGCTGTATATGCAAAAGTGATGTCACTTCCGCATATTAGCGGTGTCCGCTAGGTCCTAGCGCCCGCTCTAACTGGTCGCCCGCTGATCGAGGTCTGACGCTGCTGGCTGTCTGGCGGCCAGGAGGGGGCAGCGGGCACCCCTGGAAATAGATTGGGGGCACCCCAGGGCATGGGGGCACGGGCCCCCCCAAAATAGTGCTAGCGACGCCCATGCTGCTGTGTTAGATCACCTTCTCGCCGCTCTTCCGTGTCCAAACAACCCCAACCCCCTGCACCTGACTGTCTCTGTTTCTCTGTCTGGACATGGAAGAGAGATTGCTTCAAATAGCAGAGGAGGCCACAGACAGACAAAAAAAGGTTGAAAATAGAGATCAATATGTGGATAACTGGCTGTTGCCCAAAGCAGCTGCACATGAGAGAGGACCCACTGTATATGCATGTTACACATGTAATAAGGGGCTGCTGCACATGGATGGGGTGATCACAAAAAAAGTTGGCCTAGGGCAGTGTTTCTCAAACCTGTCCTTGTGACTCCCCAACAGTGAATGTTTTGTAGGCAACGTCACCTGTTGGGGAGTCACAAAGACAGGTTTGAGAAACACTGGACTAGAGGTAGAAAAAATATCTGGCCTTAATCAATGTCCTGCTATGAGTTTTTACACCACCACACAAATGCTTTATGGCTTATAATTAGTTTTCAGGAGAGCTGCCCCTGCAGTCAGACTGCATAGATAAAGCACTGGTTTATTAACTTCAGCAATGAGAAAAAAATAAAACTGGAACACAGGCATGTACCAGTACTGCATGTTCACACATTTATATCTCATGTTCCTTCAGTTCCTCTTTAAAGATCAACTCACACTGGTAAGTGCATGACTGGGAAATAGTTTTTTAGTAGATCAACGACAACTTGGGTTAAAAAACAAACAACGTAATAAAACTTCCTGGACTTTGCACACATACGCAATCTGTTTCCCAAGAGTTGCTTGATTTGCCTGATCATTCTCATGTTTTCAATGGTGACTTCAACATACATCTGGAAATATGCCTGAAGAAGGGGACTAGATCCAGGAAAGCTTGCATCATTTAAAGAGTCTGAAGCGAGAATAGATCTCGCTTCAGACCTCATATATAGCCGGGGGACGTGTGCCCCTGCTAAAACGCCGCTATCCCGCGCCTTAACGGGGGTCCCTGTCCCCCCAAATCCCCTTCGTAATGCGGGGGAGCACTTCCGCATTGGGGCAGGGCTAACCGCCGCAGCCCTGCCCCACGCGCGTCTGTCAGCTCGTATCTCCGCCTCTCCCCCGCCCCTCTCAGTCTTCCTTCACTGAGAGGGGCGGCGATGCGCGTCTGAGACGCGACTGGAGGCAGGGCTGCGGCCGTTAGCCCTTGCCTCCAGGAAGCAAAGTCCACGACCAACTTTTGCGGGGGGTGGGTTGGGGGTGAAGGGACCCCCGTTTAGCCGCGGGATAGCGGCGTTTTAGCAGGGGCACACGTGCCCCTGCTATATATGAGAGCTGAAGCGAGATTTAGTCTCGCTTCAGTGTCTCTTTAAGTCTATCAGTTAGCCATTAAAAGGTATTACTTTTACAAAACTTTGTTTTTTCTACCTATATAATTTACAGAACTTTTTTTTTTTTTTTGCTACAATGGTAACCCTAAGCAAGGACTTGCATGAAAAATAGTCATGTGAATGGAAGCACGTGTTCTAAATCTTGTACTTATCATTCAGTTAAGGCCTGTTTCCACTACACGCAGATTTTGGTTGCAGAAAACTGACTGCCTATAGGAAATCTGCATGAGAAAAATCTTGTTTAGTGGAAACAGACCTATACATAGGCTTTCATTGGAGTCCATTTTTCTGCATCCAGAATCCGCGTGTAGTGGAAACAGGCCCTTACTGTTGCCTTCCCAGATGTGCATTAATGCCCCGCTTACCTTCACAGATGCTGGCTTTTTGAAATGTGTTTCAATAACGAGCTGGGTGGTCCTCCTTTTTAGCACAGAGATTGTGTTGTCCATGATTTCCAAAAATAATTCAATTTTTGATTTGACAGAACTTACACCAGTTTTCCATTTTGCCTCCATCCATCTAAATGAGGTTGGACCCAGAGAAGGTGGTGGTGTTTCTGGATCCAGGTTTATATGGATATGGTTTCTTTTTTACATGGTATAAATTGCAATTTGCCTTTGTTGGTGTATTTATAACTCTCTCATTCTATTGCCCCCTATTATAACATGCCTCATTCATTTTCCCTTGATTAAAGTGCCTTGTCAGTCAGGCAAATTAACAGTTTTAGCTGCTGATAAAATTAGCCTTGTAGCTGTGTTAACTGTGTAACTGATCTGTGGTTGGCGATGTTTTTAAGTGGCAATCCCTTAAAGAGGAACTGTAAGGTGAAAATGAGCTCGCCACCAGTGTGAAACTGATGACAGGTTTGTCAGAGAAAACACAGTGCTTGGAGGGGAAAAGGTCCTGCAGACAATGGGAATCCAGCTGAAAAGGTGAAATCCCTCCCACTCAGTGACGTTAGTCCTAGGCCTTATTAAAAATTCAGCCTTGGATGCACAGGCTTGTGGGTAATATCACATGGAGCTCCTTCCCAATTTGCATTGTGCTGAGAAAAGTTAATGCGTCTTATGGTCCGAATGTGTGCCAGGACCATAAGACCATTTGTGCCAAGCGACTGTAGGAAGTCCTAAATTGCAGCCGCAGTCCTATCTCTCATCTGTATCTCACACCTGCCTCCCGTATTTCACACTTGCTCCCACTTCCCCCTATAAACTCTCCCTACTTCACCTCCCCTGACATCGGGGCTCGGCTACGGCCTCACTGACATCCAGTCAGCCTCGTAGCCCAGCAATGCTCCACCTCCAGCTATGGGCAAGTCAGTAGAGTGGAGCTCAGGACCTGATGCATCACTACTGCATTTTAACTGACTGCAGCACCGTAAGTTTAAGTCTGCAAAGTAATTGAATGTAAGGGAGGGGAGAATGCGAAATGAGGCTTGTTAAATAAGGCAGTTTGCAGAGAGGATGCAAATCATTTATTCCAGCATGCTGCATTTTTGTGTTGATGAATTCACACAGTATCAAGAAGCTCCACAAGATGCCCCTGCTCCATGGATGCACCAGGTTTAGTATTTCTTTTTTTTTCTCTGCCTGATTTTTGTCTTCTACCCCTGCGTGCAACTTATGGTATGGATGTACGTCTTATAGTGCGAAAAATACGGTAATTGTCAAAATGGAGTTTTTACTTAAAGTAGAACTACAGTCACCATTTCCTAACAGATTAGCCATGTTATTAGAAGTTCTAGGAACAATATACAGAGGAAGAAAAGTGCCTGTAAGGTTTAGTTTGTATTTTCCCCAGCAGTTTTATCAGTTACGGAGCTGTGCAGTGTTCAGCAAGCTACAAAGATGTTCAGTCCAAAAAATTACAGATTAAAAATAGCAATGCTTACAGACTAAACTGCATGCTATATTATTATGCAAGATGGCTGCTTCCACCCTTACTGAATGTGACGGAGGGGGATGTTAAGATTTTCATAAAGATTGTTACTTTAGAATAGAGTAACCAAGCAGCGCAGGGTGACCCAAACTACTAGGAATGTATAGGGGAATAAAAGGAACCAAAAAGCCCTCCTACTAAAAAAGCAAAGCTTGGTGTAATTGCCTTCTTAAAGAGAGTCTGAAGCGAGAATAAATCTCGCTTCAGACCTCATAGTCAGCAGAGGCATGTGTGCCCCTGCTAAAACGCTGCTATCCCGCGGCTAAACGGGGGTCTTTTACCCCCCGAAATCCCCTCCGAGCAGCGGGGGATCTCTTCCGGATTGAGGCAGGGCTAACCACCGCGTATCTCCGCCTCTCCGTCTTCCTTCACTGAGAGGGGCGGGGGAGAGGTGGCGATGCGCCACTGACAGACGCGCTGTGAGGCAGGGCTGCTGTCGTTAGCCCTGCCTCAACAGCAGCAAAATCTACGACCGTCCTAGATTTTGCAGGGGGGGTGAGGGGTCAGGGACCCTCGTTTTGCCGCGGGATAGCGGCGTTTTAGCAGGGGCACACATGCCCCTGCTGACTATAAGACAAGAAGCGAGATTTATTCTCGCTCCAGTGTCTCTTTAAAACAGAAGGAAATTTGCAATAATTCAGTTATAAGTGAACATTTGTGTTTACCCACAATGCACTACCACTAAATATGAGAATGTGATAATATTAGAACTACAGTATATGAAATTATACCAGATGAATGTATAATTGAAAATACATATTTATAAGTACATTTCTCCTAGAGTAAAATTCATCATAAATTACTGTTCTATTTATCTGTCATGTAGCAACATACTTAAAGTGAACCTGAGAGGAAAGCCATCTCAGGTTGTATGCTTACCTGTGGCTTCCTTAAAGAGACTCAGATGAGTCTCACTGCAGTTTTTTTTACCTGGGGCTCCCTCCAGCCCCATAAGCATGGATGTGTCCCTCGCTGTCCTACTCAGCACTGCTGTTCTCCCGCAGTCAAATTCCAGTAAGCGGCTCAGTCGGACTCTGTCTGACTGAGTGACGTCAACTGGGGCCTTTTCCGCTGAGTCCGACTCCTCAGGTTAGGATTCCTCCGACTCCTCTAATTTGCATATTACAATCTTGTTGATTGAAAGTATGTAACATGAAATGCATCTCTTAACTGCCAACACGTAGGAATTTTAAAAGACAACTGAAGTGAGAGGGATATGGAGGCTGCCATATTTATTCCCTTTTAAACAATACCAGTTACTTAGATATCCGGCGGATCTTCTGCCTCTAATACTTTTAGTCAGACTAAAACTAGTCCTTGGTAAGAGAACATCTATCAGGCCCTAGGCAATGTAACTGTGGGTACATGTAAGAGTGATGTGCAGGTACTCTGCAGGGGAATAAGGAGATTCTTCCTCTATTACACATTCTTCATGCACAATCTGAACATGGATCAGGCCCTAGCCAATGTGACTGTGGGTACATGTAAGAGTGATGTGCAGGTACTCTGCAGGGGAATAAGGAGATTCTTCCTCTATTACACATTCTTCATGCACAATCTGAACATGGATCAGGCCCTAGGCAATGTGACTGTGGGTACATGTAAGAGTGATGTGCAGGTACTCAGAGGAAGAATCCCCTCATTCCCCTGCAGAGTACCTGCACATCACTCTTACATGTACCCACAGTCACATTGCCTAGGGCCTGATCCATGTTCAGATTGTGCATGAAGAATGTGTAATGGAAGAAGAATCCCCTCATTCCCCTGCATTCTTCATGCACAATCTGAACATGGATCAGGCCCTAGCCAATGTGACTGTGGGTACATGTAAGAGTGATGTGCAGGTACTCTGCAGGGGAATGAGGGGATTCTTCCTTCTTTACACATTCTTCATGTACAATCGGAACCATGTTTATGGGTAATAGACAACACCTTTGTGTTCAATGTGCACAACATTCTCAGTGGATTCCCTGCAGCTCTGTGGGGAATGTGCATGTAGAGTATAGTGCTACTGTGTAATAAAGTAAACCTGAGATAGATGAAAAAGTTTTATACATACCTGGGGCTTCCTCCAGCCCCCTTCAGGCTAATCAGTCCTTCGCTGTCCTCCTCCACCACCCGGATCTTCTGCTATGAGTCCAGGTACTTGAGCCAGTCTGGTGTAGTGCGCATGCACACACTCCGCCGCCGGGAGCGTACTACACTTGCGCAGCACTATTGTGCAGGTGCAGAATGCAGGCTGTGGGTAGCAGCACGCGGCTGGACTGCACTGACTGGCTGAATTACTGGGACTCATAGCAAAAGATGCAGGTGGTGGAGGAGGACAGCGAGGGACTGATTAGCCTGAAGGGGGCTGGAGGAAGCCCCAGGTATGTATAAAACTTTTCTTTTCATCCGTCTTGGGTACCCTTTAATTCGTAGTCATCAAACCAAATTTTAACAACATATCAAATTGTTTGATTTCATGAGCAAAGGGAGTGCATACATTTGCATAAACCAGCATCAATGCAGAATTATTTCTATCTCGTTGACCATCTCTATTAGTGACACGGCTACACATCAGGCTTTATTCTTACAGCATAGATGTTATTTAGTATATATATATAAAAGATTCCTGAGTACATATCATATATACAGTCACAATCAGATATGTATATCTGACTTAAAAAATACGGGGACTGCTTTATTGAAGCAGCACAAATAACTAACTTTTTTGATTGGTTTATTTCATTTTTGTGGACTAAGCACAGCTATTACTGTATATATAAATTTATTTATGACTTATCTGAGAGAACATTTTATCATATTTTCTATTTTAATTACAGTTTAAATTTAGTCAGAGTTGGTGCATTTTTTCCTGACTCCAGGTACCCAAAAATAGCTCTGACTCCACAGCCCTGGTTACCACAGCTTCCTGAAGCCCCCCTCAGTCCCTAGCTGTCTTCTGCCATCCCTGAAGAGCAGTGAGGTCAGGATTGGGGAAAGGCTGGCATAGGCTAGGTAGGGAACTCACAGAGACACATATAAGTACAGATTGTAAATAAACACACAATTTTGATTGACTGATGAGAGTATTTATAAGCATAACTAAAAAAAAGAAAATCTTCCAGGCAGAATTCTGATCTTTTTAATGTTTATATAAACAAGGTTTATTTAACTTCTTTAATTTCCTTTGGGAAGCACAGCAAGAAGCAGCAGGATATGTTATTAGGCATCTTCAGTTTAGTCTGATCACACAGACTTCTCAGTGCAGCAATTAGATGTAATTACTGTGTGCAGGAACACTGACAGCAGAGGTCCTTATAAGGAGGATAAAAGACTCAAGAAACATGACATAAAAGCCACTAGACCCAAACCAATAGTTAATGTAAAAGAGCTTCTAATAACATTAACAAAAGATTCCAGAGCTGACCACTGAGATAAGTTAGTTGCATGTGGTCCGCCTGATTTTTTTTCAAACTACAGGTCGTCAAACCTGCCCGCGGGGCAGTCGTTCTGACGAATCAGAGGATCAGTCAAAAACTGATCTCGCTGCTGCCACAACTAGTTTTCTACTGCTTGATGCAGTACAAAGCTCTGCAGCTGACAATTTCACACCAACCAAGCACTCCCAGAATGCAGTGCATGGTGTTTTTGTTTTGTTTATTTCTGATGCTTTACAATAGTCATTTACAATCTGTAAATGTTATTAAAAGCTCTTTCACATGACTAAATGCAAAAACTCTCTCTTAAAGGGAAACTGAAGTGAGAGAAGACAACATTTATATTGCGCTTTTCTCCTGGTGTACTCAAAGCGCCAGAGCTGCAGCCACTAAGAGGCGCTCAGTAGGCAGTACCAGTGTTAGGGAGTCTAGCCCAATGACTCCTTACTGAATAGGTGCTGGCTTACTGAACGGGAAGAGCAGAGATTCCAACCCAGGTCAGGTCACCCTATGTCAGAGGCAGAGCTCTTAGCCAGCCCAGTACACCATTTAGCCAGAGGCTGGCATTTATATAATTTTGAACAAATGCCAGTTGCCTGGCATTGCTGGTGATCCTTTGCTTCTAGTACATTTAGCCATAGACCCTGAACAAGCATTCAGATCAGAAGTTTGACAAGATTAGTCACATGCTTGTTTCAGGTGTGTGATTCAGACACTACTGCATGCAAAGAGATCAGCAAGATAGCCAGGCAACTGGTATTGTTTAAAGGAAAATATGGCAGCCTCCATATCCCTCTCACTTCAGTTCCCCATTAAACAGCTTTGTGAGACAAGACAGAGACTGGGGTGAAGGCAGCCATATAACAATAGAGACTAGCAGCTAAGGCTAATAAAATGCCCTGAGTTCCAGATTTGGTTTTACTTAAACTGCCACTCCCCAGAGGTGAGTAGTCAGTCCCTGAGTACAGCCGGCATTTTATCCTAGAAAACCGCATTCCCAGGCTCTGCCTGTTCACACCGGTCCCCTCTGTCTCCATGGCTACTGTTCTCCATCCAGCGGGGGGACACTGGCCAGTGACGAGATGATCCGCGTATAGATCTCAATCCCGCGAAGGAAGATGTCCTCATTCAAATATTCGTTGTGATCGTGCAGTAAGATCGGTGTGTTATTCATGGGGGAGAACCCGAGGGCATCATAACCAGCCTGTGGAGACAGCAGAGGAACAGTGACAGGTGAAGCAATGGAAAGGCCATCCTGTGGGGGAGATCTATAGGCTTTAGCAATGGGGAAGGGGGGGGGGGGGGCATGAAAGGATTAATAAGTTTACTGGTATTCCCCTGTGGGGACCAGTGTGCCCGTCAAGAATCGTGCAATATCTGGGCAGCACGGTGGCGTAGTGGTTAGCTCTCTCGCCTTGCAGCGCTGGGTCCCTGGCTCGAATCCCAGCCAGGGCACTATCTGCAAAGAGTTTGTATGTTCTCTCCGTGTCTGCGTGGGTTTCCTCCGGGCACTCCGGTTTCCTCCCACATTCCAAAAACATACAGATAAGTTAATTGGCTCCCCCTAAAAATTGGCCCTAGACTACAGTACTTACACTACATAATATAGACATATGGCAATGGTAGGGATTAGATTGTGAGCTCCTTTGAGGGACAATAAATATATATATATATATATATATATACACACTGTACAGCGCTGCGTAATATGTCGGCGCTATATAAATACTAAATAATAATCTTGTTTTACCTGCTGAAGGCAGCAAGGTTCTGGACTGTAGCAAACTTCCCCTGTCCACCAGCAGGTGGCACTTCTGAAAACTTTGAAATATATAGCTAATACTTGTTTCACCTGCAAATGCATACCGGGAGCTGCCGGGAGATTTGGGCGCAGGACACAGCCGATATATGGCTTACCCTGCTGCACAAGTCCCAGTGGCGTTAATTACTAATCTCCCTCCAGGTTGCCATGGATAGTGGGGGAAAGATGTAATTCGGCTTCCAGCTATTACAGTGTTTTAGAAGTAACTTAGAGACACTGAAGCGAAAAAAAAATTATGATATGATTTGTATGTGTAGTACAGCTAAGAAATAGAACATTAGGAGCAGAGACATAAGTCTAATATTGTTTCCAGTGCAGGAAGAGTTAAGAAACTGCAGTTATCTATGCAAATAAGCCATTAAGCGCCACCACAAGTCACAGAGAGCTCTGTCTTCTGAAGGTTGTTATCTCAACTGTCAGTCACTATATTGTTTTTTCTTCTGCACAGGACAGGTCAAAAGTTCATTACCCTGCTCTGTAAAATCATTTAGACTGCTGAGTAGTGTGTAAACTGCAAATATTAGAGAATGATGCAATGTTATAAAAAACACTATATGACTGAAAATAAAAATGAGAATATTTTCTTTGCTTCTAATCTAATAATTATCCATACTACACAACCAATTAATTATATCATTGTTTGTTCCACTTCAGTGTCTCTTTAAGCTCTGTCTTTTTACGGCGCCCAAGTTACTCCGTGAGCGCAGCTATAGCCGCAATTCCTGTTACGGCCTATGGGTGGGACTGGCTGCGCCCCAAATCTCTTGTGCTGTCAGCAATAGGGCATCGTATGTGGCTTCTGGAAAAAAAAAAAAAAAAAAAAAAAAAATTTTCCCCCGCAACAGGAAAACACAGTACTCCTAGTGCACTGGTCACCCCACTTCTTCCAGCCCCTGCAGTCTATCAGGTCCCTTGTGTAGTTCTGCTGCCCTCAAAAAGATCCCAGACCACAGTGGTCGCGGGCTACTGTGCATCTGTGGGCGTGTCCACGAGCATCTCTTGATTGGCTCCAGTGGCTGACTGTATTCTGATCTTGCACGTTTTAAGTCTTTCTGAGATGCGCAAGCACAGAACAGTCTTTGCCACGAGAGCGTGATCGAGAGAGGAGTGCGGCCATGCCCGCGCATGTGCAGTAGCCCGCGGCCACTGCTGTGGTCTGGAGTGTTTGGGAGGGTAGCAGCGGAACTACAGCCCATAAACTGCTCGGGGCTAGAAGAGGCCCCAGGTAAGTAAATCTAATCCTCCCCTCCCGGATATCTTTTAAGTATGTATTTGACAGCATAGCATTGTTTATAGGTAAATAATACTCGGGCTCCTCTGACTACCCACTACTAGGAGCACTTCTGGCTACCTATACTGGGGGGCTATCTGGGGGTACCGAATACTATTGGGCGGCTAGTCTGTACCGGGGGGGGGGGGGGGGGGGGGGGATCCAAAATTTACTGCATATACCTATATGTCTGGCAGGAAAATATACTGCATTCCATCATTGCAACCATAACAAAGAGCCACTATAGGGAAGGGCATGGCACATAGAGGGCACCATCAGACTTTAAAGGGAAGGTCCAAGCAAAAAAAAAAAAAAAAAAGAGTTTAACTTACCTGGGGCTTCTACCAGCCCCATGTAGCCATCCTGTGCCCTCATAGTCACTCACTGCTGCTCCAGTCCCCCGCTGGCAGCTTTCTGACCTCGGAGGTCAGGGCCGCATTGCGTACATTTTTACGCATTCCCGCTAGTGCAGGAACATTAACATATACATTTTTACGCGTTAGTGGTGCAACGCATACATTTTTGTTCCTGCACTAGCTGGAATGCGTAAAAATGTATGCAATGCGGCCCTGACCTCCGAGGTCAGAAAGCTGCCAGCGGGGGACTGGAGCAGCAGTGAGTGACTACGAGGGCACAGGATGGCTACATGGGGCTGGTAGAAGCCCCAGGTAAGTGAAACTCATTTTTTTTTTTTTTGCTTGGACCTTCCCTTTACTGTATATAAATTAGGCGGGAGATAGAGAAAAGGAAGTGATGAGAGAAGAATATGCAGCGGGCCAGGTGGAGACAGAGTGGGCGGCATTGTTCCAGGAGAGGCGTCCAGTCTACTCACCTGCCTAAGGTAACGGCTGTCTGTCGCAGCTGGGAAGATCTCCGGATTCAGCTTCACACCTCTGAAAACAAACACCAGGAAAGATCAGGAATTTACAAATTAAAGCAACACTAAGTGGTGGGGGGAAAAATGCATGCAAGTTATTAAATTGTAAAATAATGAAATTGAAAATTTTCTCCAATCTCTGTTCTGTAACTACTGGCTTAGGTAATACTAGTTGCTAAATGCTTTCAACAAGCTAAAAGAAAGCCTCCTGCCTTTAAAACATAATTTGCACGGATGAATTAAAGAGAACCAGAGATGAAGCACCCTCATGTATTTTACCATAGATATCAATGAAAACATGACAGTAAACACCTACTCTGCTCTTTTGTTTCATTCTTCTCTGCTAAATATGCCTGTTATCAGCTCTGATAAGAATCCCTGACTAAGCATTCAGTCTAGCTTTACCCTGGAATGATTATAACTGAGTCAGTCTTCTGTGATGTCTTTTCAAGACCAAGCCTGCCCCCTTGTGGCTCCGATTTCCTGCTATGTACCCTCGTAGCAGGAAAGCACATAGCAGGAAATCAGAGCCACAAGGGGGCAGGCTTGGGCTTGAAAAGACATCACAGAAGACTGACTCAGCTATAATCATTCCAGGGCAAAGCTAGACTGAATGCTCAGTATGAGATTCTTATCAGAGCTGATAACAGGCACACTAACCAGTGAAGAATGAAACAAAGAGCAGAGTAGGTGTTTTCTGTCATGTTTCCATTGATATACTGTATATGGTAAAATACATGAGGGTGCTTTGTCTCTGGTTCTCTTTAAGGCTGCCCGAGATATGCATGTTGCTGATCCCTAGATAGTAGTGCTTTTTCAGATTGCAGTCCAGACTATTCATAGCATTTATTTTTAGTCAGGCAGTGTAGATATCTGGGCAGATGCATCCCAATGATGACCAGTAAGGAGAGGACTGCATCCTTTACTGCATAACCAGTTTGCATCCTGTACCGAACAGTGAACATGGAGGGTAAATAGGCACCCAGGAATGATAAAACTAAACCAGAAGTAAATCATGAGGTTACGCTTCATGGTTGTTAACCCTTCAGCACACTTATTGGCCTGAGGAAGTGGGCTCAAACCCACAAAAACCGTGTTGCCCATACAAATAAACCTTTTGTCTATTAAGACTGTCGTAATTGAGGTAAGCCACCTAATTTTTTTACTTTTGGGTGTATTTTTAATCCCTAGACGCCTCTTTACTGTGTGCATATATACCTCCCACTACAGTTAGGTGAAGGGGTCTATTCTGTCCTCCCCTGGTTCTACCATTGTGATGGCCAGTACCTTTTGATCAAGAGTGACCGCATCCAGTCCGTGTCAAATACCACGAGTGGAGTCGGGTTTATCTTCTCCACCTGCCTAAAGTGGTTGGTTACACCTGCTGCAACCCACCACTGAGTACTTTTATTTACTTATATTCACTCTCCTTCCTCAACATACTACGCTATTTGGCCTCCCATTGTCTCTGAGCTTTTCCCCCCCCAAGGTGTTAAGATGCCCTACTCAGAGAGCTTCCTAATGGCTGGAGGTTCAAATTATCACTGTCCCCTCCCCCAGCCACCCAGGTGCAAATCGCAAAGAACCAATCACAAATGAGGATTTGAAAATCTGCAGCCTCATTTGGACAATAAACCACCTCCATAATGTACTGAGGACTTAAGACACCACTGATTAGGACTAGGGAAGGTCAATGAGATGCAAATTGTTAACTTGATGCAGGATTACGCACACTTTTTATGCAAATATATGTAGCTTAAAATGGTTCGATCAAATCCCTCCCAGGTGATGTGACCACCCCCCAACCCAAGTGTTTTAACTACTTTGGCCTTTTACTTATAATATACGTCCAATAGGCCGCATGCGCGCTCCCGAGCCGCGGTTTGTTAGCCAGGGAATCAATGAATCGGGACATGGTGCACGTTCATTGATCCCTTTCCCTGGCAGAAAAAGCGACGGCTTCTGTCAGAAGCCTCGCTCTTTCGCCTCTTAGTGATGTAACGTAAACAAACTCATCATTGCCATCTTGTGGCCAAATAGTAAAACTACATCTACGTTTATAAAAAAAAAAAACACACACACACGTGTACAGAAAAAAACTACTATTTACATCCCACCCTCCCAAAAAAATACTGAAATTAAAAAAAAAGTCTAATAAAAAAAAAAAATCATTACGGAAAAGTAAAAAAAAAAAAAAGGAAATATTTACCTAAGTGTCTAAACTTTTAAAATATCCATGTAAAGATGAATTTTTTTTTATCATCATCATCATCTTTTAAATAGTGATGGATGCAAAACGGAAAAAATGCACTTTTATTTCCAAATAAAATATTGTCGCCATACATTGGGATAGGGGCATAATTTAAATGGTGTAATACCCGGGACTATTAGGCAAATACAATACGTGGGTTTTAATTATGGAGGCATGTATTATTTGAAAACTATAATGGCCGAAAACTGAGAAATAATAAATGTTTCCATTTTTTTCTTATTTTTCCTGTTAAAATGCATTTACAGTAAAGTGGCTCTTAGCAAAATGTACCCCCCCCCCCCCCCCCCCCCCCCCCCAAAGAAAGCTTACCGGTAATTGGTGGCGGGAAAAAACAAGATATAGATCAGTTCATTGTGATAAGTAGTGATAGTTATAGGTGAATGAATGGGAGGTGAAAATTGCTTGGATGCATAAAGTGAAACACGACTGAGGGCTGAAGTGGTTAATAGTGCTTTCCCAGGGCCCCAGTTTCATGCAGAGTACTTGCAATGGTGCACACTCGCCTGTCCAGGCTCCCGGTTTCTTCCAGTGTCCTTCGCTGTGGGCGACTGTTGTGACCCAGTGGAATGTACGTAACTAAAGTAACATGCAGCCAGGTCATGGGGACAAAGATGCCAGCAGGATGGAAATGAAAGGACAAAGGAGAGAAGTTGCTGGCCAGACAGGTTAGTGTGCCCCACTGCATGTACTCTGCATACAATGGGGTCATTAAACTAGGGTTCTGACCTGGGGTGGGGGGGCGTCAGTTAGAGGTCACTGTGCTGCCGCGCCTCTGCCCCTTTCAAGTGAGATTGAAAGTCTGGTGCAATCAATAACTTCGATTTCGGTTGGAAATCAATCGAAATTACGATTGGACTGCAATATCGGAACATCGTTTACAGTGATCGAATCTGCAAGGGAAAATTAACTTGTGTATGGGCACAATTACTCTACACGTTTGTCTCTACTCACAGCTCTTTGCAGGGGTCGCTGAAGGCTTTCCACCAGGGGTTTGAGTCATCTGGAGTTGTTACTCTCTGATTCATATATTTCTAAGATAAAGAAAAACAAGTTTAATGAAACAGCATTAGGCGCAAGTTCATGGCTGGTTTTACCAAATTGTAACTTCCACTAAGTTTTCCTTCAGATTGGTTACAGCCTTAGTTGAAAAAGTGTCCCGAACTCTAAATGTGTGAGTATATTAGCCCTCAGCACTCCACCCTCCTAAATGTCCTCCCAGGCTGAGTCACACTCACCTGATGGTATACCCAGGTCACCTGGTCGCCTTCGGCCCGACACCAACCCTCAATTTCAGCCTCAAACTCCTGCAGAAGGTGAAAAGACATTCAGTGGAATATTGAAAAACTGCTCATATAATGCAGGTGTGTAAACAAAAACAATGTGTTTTTTGCATGGACTAAACTGCATGACAAATTCACAGCTCGGGTCTGAGTACACAGATACATTTTATTGCTTAAAGCAGAAAATGTCTTTTGGTAAAGACAGGAAAAGCAAGTCTAAGAAAAGGCAACACTGTACCTTTAAGTTGGCAGTGGGCGGGATACGGAGGTCAAAGGTTGCAGTCATTTCGGTGGGAATCACATTGCAGGAAACTCCACCACTCACTTTGGTCATATTCACTGTGGTCACATCTCCAAGTGTGAGGCTCGGATCGGACTTCAGCCTAAGAAATGATAAAGTTACAAGAATGAACTCTATACCAGCATACAGAGGATTATCCACATTCTCTGCATGATTTTACAACCATGAGAAGATGTGTTAATCATCATTTACATTGCTTCAATGTTTATTAAAAAGAAAACAACACTTTTTACAATTTAAGCGCGGGGCTGGGGGGGGGGAAGAGACGGAGAAACATAGGTTAGGGCGAGTGTAACTCCTTACCTAAGGGGTGCCGTTCCTCTGGCCTTTCGACTGTAAGGGAGCTGACATCTTCTCTACGGACCGATCGCAGCTGTACTGCATTATTAACTTCCTGGCAAATTTGTGCAGGTGCGCCCGCTGCAATGCATGATGGGAGATGTTCTTACATCCACAGACTACATCTCCCGGCATGCTTTTAGGTGGGCATGCGTACACAATTTCACGGGTTCCATGGAGAAGATGCCGGCTCCCATGGCCAGAGAAGCAGCACCCTGTAGGCAAGTAATTGCGTTCACCCCACATTAAAGTAAATCTGAATCAAAAAGAAAAATTGAATTAATGCTCACCTATGTATAGGAACCTGTCCTCTCTCCGTGCTGTTGCTCCAGCGTTGGGCCCCAGTGAAGTTCTTTGACCAGCTTGGTTGAATATGTTTTCGGCCCTCCTCAAAAGTACTTGAGACCCTGAGTACTTCCAAAGACGAGAAGATCCATCTTGCATGTGCACCAGTCTGTGCGGTGTGCGGTACAGATGCCCCTGTCTTCGGCAAGTACTCTGTGACATGAGTACTTCTGAAGGCTGCTGAGGAGTGTTGAAGGCGCATAACGTCATTAGGGGACAGCAGTGGAATGAGGGCATGGAGAGGATCGGGGGGGCTCTATGGCACAGGTGTCAAGGCCTGCGGGACAAATCCGGCTCTCCTTCCCATTTTATGTGGCCCTCAAGAGCTGCAAATGTGCATCACTGTAAACTGTAAAAGATGAACACTGCCTTCCCATCCAGAGGATGACAGTGTTTCTGGTTGAAATATTTGTCAGTTTGAGCCTAGCTGCAGCAACAACCCACAGATCCCCCAACATGAAATTAGGATGCCCTTTGGCTCCAAATAAACCATGTAGCTGGTAAAACACAGACATACCTTACCACCCAAAGGCAGCATCTCCCCACATAGTTGTGCAGCGGAGCAATGCGTTGTGTCTCTTCTGTTCTTCTCAGCAGCTGCACACTCTATACTTCCTCACCTCCAGCTCCTGATTATGTGACATACATACAGAGCCAGAGGTATGCAGGATAGTGTCTGTCAGGAAGATCACAGGAGGCCTGATGCAGCATTGCAGCAGGTAAATATGAAACTGCTCCACTGCACCACTCTGCAGAAGGGGGAGGAGCAGGGATCCATCCTCTACTAACCCCCCACCACCAACACACACACGGTTCACTTTGAGACTATTAATATTTAACATTTATTATTATTAAACAAACAATTTGGCCCTTGACTTAGACCAGGTTTTAGATTTTGGCCCCTCAGGTGATTGGAGTTTGACACCCCTGCTCCATAGGATCCAAAGCCTTCCCTCTCCTTAGGCAAGTACCTACTTCTGTTTTTAAGGGCCGCTTCAGACTAGTTCAGCTAGATAAAAATGGCCTCTTTGATGGTCATGTGACTTGGAGCAGACATGATGCCCCCTAACCATCACATGACCTGATGCAGTCACATCTGCTAGGCACAAAAAAAAAAAAAACACAAAACAACTTTACCTTTTCTTCTCCTTTTCTCTGAGATCCAGAAAATGGTTAATAATTGAACGCTAAAATAGGGGAGAAAAAAAAAATTATATGAGTGAAAGTGAAAGTAACTCCAATACAGACAAGCAAACTTTTTCACTAAAACAGTAAGGGGTAGTTGTAGACTATTTGCTGCTGGCTGTGAACGTTAAAATGAGGCCACACCCCCAACCTCAACTTCTTGGGGATTGGCTTTAAAGCGGGATTGTCAACCATTAAATCAAATTCCATTTACCCACTGCACTATGTTTCTTATGTAGTCTACATCCTGACCCTGCATTCCAGTATGATCATAAATGTGTCTGCTGTAATGAATCTTATCTCAGTCAGCCTGGCTTTATTCTGTTACACTGCCGGGGAGAGGGAAACTAGTCATCTCCCCTCCCATATTCCTGAGGGCAGTTCAGTGTGACATGAGGCTGAGAAGGGAAATACACCTCACCTCTCTGCAGAAGCTGCTGAAATACAATCTATGCTGTACTCATGTGTTTACAAAACAAGCTAGATATGCAGTTTCTAGGAGGGGGGGGGGGGAGTGTAAGGGAGGAAATTACATCAGGATTGGCAGTAAAGATGGAAAATGCCTGTATTGATTTTCTCTTTATTTACTATATAAAATTAACTGAAATCAAAATGTGGACAGTACAACACACATAAGTAGATTAACCATTTAAGCCAGCTGTGCCTAACCTACGGCCCGCGGGACATTTGTGGCCCGCGAGGCCAGTTTCTGTGGCCCGCGCGGCGGTGTCCTGCGGAGGGGGAGGCTGGGGGAGACTGAGGAGGCTGCCCGCGGAGGGGTAGAGGATCGGGTGGTATTGCGTAGTAAAGTATCGGCGTAGTCCCGCGCATACACGCTGGTATTCAGCCCCGGGTAGTGCTGGGATAGTTAGAAAGCCTCGCTCATTGGTTAGTGCAGGAGCCTTCCTCCAATAGGAATTAGGCTGATTCCTATTGGAGGAAGGTTCCTGCACTAACCAATGAGCGAGGCTTTCTAACTATCCCAGCGCTACCCGGGGCTGAATACCAGCACATTCTCATGTATGCGCGGGACTACGCCGATACTTAACTACGCAATACCACCCGATCCTCTACCCCTCCGCGGGCAGCCTCCTCAGCCCCACACAGACAGGGCAGCCTCCTCAGCCCCACACAGACAGGGCAGCCTCCTCAGCCCCACACAGACAGGGCAGCCTCCTCAGCCCCACACAGACAGGGCAGCCCACTCAGCCCCACACAGGCAGGTCAGCCCCACACAGACAGGGCAGCCCACTCAGCCCCACACAGACAGGGCAGCCTCCTCAGCCCCACACAGACAGGGCAGCCTCCTCAGCCCCACACAGACAGGGCAGCCCACTCAGCCCCACACAGACAGGGCAGCCCACTCAGCCCCACACAGGCAGGTCAGCCCCACACAGGCAGGTCAGCCCCACACAGACAGGGCAGCCTCCTCAGCCCCACACAGGCAAGTCAGCCCCACACAGACAGGGCAGCCCACTCAGCCCCACACAGACAGGGCAGCCCACTCAGCCCCACACAGACAGGGCAGCCTCCTCAGCCCCACACAGACAGGGCAGCCTCCTCAGCCCCACACAGACAGGGCAGCCTCCTCAGCCCCACACAGACAGGGCAGCCCACTCAGCCCCACACAGGCAGGTCAGCCCCACACAGACAGGGCAGCCTCCTCAGCCCCACACAGGCAGGTCAGCCCCACACAGACAGGGCAGCCCACTCAGCCCCACACAGGCAGGTCAGCCCCACACAGACAGGGCAGCTTCCTCAGCCCCACACAGACAGGGCAGCCTCCTCCTCAGCCCCACACAGACAGGGCAGCCTCCTCAGCCCCACACAGACATGGCAGCCTCCTCCTCAGCCCCACACAGACAGGGCAGCCTCCTCCTCAGCCCCACACAGACAGGGCAACCTCCTCAGCCCCACACAGACAGGGCAGCCTCCTCAGCCCCACACAGACAGGGCAGCCCCCTCAGCCCCACACAGACAGGGCAGCCCCCTCAGCCCCACACAGACAGGGCAGCCCCCTCAGCCCCACACAGAGCGGGCAGCCCCCTCAGCCCCACACAGAGCGGGCAGCCCCCTCAGCCCCACACAGAGCGGGCAGCCCCCTCAGCCCCACACAGAGCGGGCAGCCCCCTCAGCCCCACACAGAGCGGGCAGCCCCCTCAGCCCCACACAGAAACTGGCTCACGTTCTCGCATCACAGATGATCATCTTCATTCTGTATTAAGAATAAATGTTACAAATTTGGAGCCAAATATCCAGAAATTGGTTTCTGAAAAACAGCCGCAAACTTCTCATTAAACAAAAATGTGCATCAAATGGTGAGTACAACAATTATTATATTGTCGTTTTCTTTCCATTTCCAAACACCATGTTAACTGTTACTAGAAAAACGTTTAAAAGTTTTACATCGAAAATTTGTATGCATGTGTTCCGGCCCTCGAGATTTTTCTTGATTTAAAGTTCGGCCCTCGGGCCAAAAAAGGTTGGGCACCACTGATTTAAACCTTCTGGACGTAGAAGCTACGTCCAGAAGACCATGTGCGCTCCTGATCACGCGCGCTCCCCGGCCACGGATCGTTGGCCCAGGAATCAATGAATCGGGACATGGAGCCCGATCATGGATTCCTTTCACCGGCAGAAAAAGCGACCGCTTCTCTCGGGAGCCTCGCTTTTTCTGGCTCTTATGTCCCCCTAAGCATACATGTTACGCTTAGAGTGACGTCATGTAAACAAACTCAAGGTTTGAGTAAAAAGTAAAACTACATCCACATGTAAAAAAAAATAAAAATAAACACATATTTACATAAAAAAATTACTATTTACATCCCACCCTCCCAAAAATACCCAAATAAAATGTTTAATAAAATAAAAAAAAAAATTAAAAAGTAAATATTTACCTAAGGGTCTAAACTTTTTAAATATTCATGTAAAGATGAAATATTTCTATTTTTTTTTTATTACAAGCTTTTAAAATAGTGATGGATGCAAATCGGAAAAAAAATGCACTTTTATTTCCAAATAAAATATTGTCGCCATACATTGTGATAGGGACATCATTTAAATGGTGTAATACCCGGGACTATTAGGCAAATACAATACATGGGTTTTAACTATGGAGGCATGTATTATTTTAAAACTATAAATGGCCGAAAACTGAGAAATGATGATTTTTTTTTCTTATACTTCCTGTTAAAATGCATTTACAGTAAAGTAGCTCATAGCAAAATGTACCACCTAAAGAAAGCCTAATTGGCGGCGGAAAAAAACAAGATATAGATCAGTTCATTGTGATAAGTAGTGATAAAGTTATAGGCTAATGAATGGGAGGTGAACATTGCTCGGATGCATAAAGTGAAAACGACTGAAGGCTGAAGTGGTTAAATACTTGTTCTACCTACATGGTTTTTTTTTTGTTCCTGGGATAGCATGGCTGTCCCTGCTGCTTTAATGATCACGAGTCTATATAAGATGCACACTCACAACTATCACTGTAAGTGGTAATCACCAGATTTCTAAAGAGGCGAACAGCCCGATTGACACTTTATAGATAGCCAAAGCTTTCTTATATGGTTTCTCGCAGTTTGTAAAATGATCACCATGTTTACAAGTGATCAGGATGGGAGGTTTCTACACATTAGAATGGAAAGGGGGTTCTTGTTTATTTTTTTTGTAAACAGTTTTGTCACATGCAAGCATATGGAGTTTGGGATTGCCACTTTAGGGCAGTGATGCTGAGCAATCAGGCAGCTTCACCATCAGATGGATTCTGTTAAGCCTAGTACCCAAAAGGCGATATTTGCGACGATGTTACCCACAACATAATGTTAAATGATGTTGCCCCCCCCTGCAGCGATTGCGTGTGGTTGAAAGACGGACACGGCAGATTGGATCGTTAAGATCTCTGAGGACTCTGCGCAAAGTACCACAATTGCTTAGTTCCCGTTCATGCCCGTCATGTAGTCGCGTGATGTTCTGAGCAGGAAGAGGCGATGCTTAACGACCATCTTCAAGGGGACATCGCTGGACCCATCGGGTGGGGAGTACGTAGCTTTACATCCGCTGAATTCTGCTGGGCTTATTCAGTGAGGCAGAGAGCCAGATGCCCATTATACAAGAACATGAAACAAACTCACCAGTTTACAGGCGGCCGTGTTCTCTACGAAGCGAGAGCCGTGTCCAGGGTCTCCCTTACAATATACGGTTATCCCTGCCAATCAGAAAAAAATATTTTCTTATACCGGATTTGAAGATCTACAGATATACAATTGGCTTTGCAAGACTAAAGCTACGTACACAAATACGACAACGATCGTTCGTTGTGAACGACGAACGAACTTTTAATTGAGGAAAGAACGACCTAAGTAAAGTTAGCTTTTAAAGGTGTGTAACGATCAGATCGTTAGAACGAACGTTACATCACGTAAAGCAACCATTGCGCTTGCGCATAAAAATGAAAAGTTCCAAGGAGAAATAGCGAAATGCGCATGTCTTGCCTGCCATGAACGACCGTTTCCAACGATGTACTAATTTTGCAAACGATCGTCGTTGGAAAAAATCCACCAAGCTAGATCGTTCGTTTTTAACGATCTAGCTCGTCCGTCGTTAGACTTAATGGTCGTTGGCTGCTTCCTTTTAAACGATCGTCGTTTGAAATGATCGGGGAACGATCGTTTCAAACGACTATAGTCGCATGTGTGTACGCACCTTTAGCCTGTGTCCACCCATAATTTTAACATCACTTCTAAATGGGTCAAACCTTGAGGCCCCATTCACAATTAACATTTTCTCCTGAGTTTTCTACTAGGTGATAATTTGTCATCATCTCTTTAAACGGAACCTAAACTGAGAAGGATATGGATTTTTTTATTAAAAAAAAAAATACCAATTGCCTGACTCTCCTGCTGATCCTGTGCCTCTAATACGTTTAGCCACAGCCCCTCATCAAGCCTGCAGATCAGGTGCTCTGACTGAAGTCAGATTGGATTAGCTCCATGCTTGTGTCAGGTGTGTGATTCAGCCACTACTGCAGCCAAAGAGATCAACAGGTCTGCCAGGCAACTGGTATTGTTTAAAAGGAATGATCAATATATATCTTTCTCAGTTAAGATGCATTTTAAAGGGAAGGTCCAAGCAAAATAAAAAAATGAGTTTCACTTACCTGGGCCTTCTACCAGCCTCATGCAGCCATCCTGTGCCCTCGTAGTCACTCATTGCTGCTCCATTCCCCCGCTGGCAGCATGCCGACCTGGGAGGTCGGCGGGTCGCATTGCGTACATTTTTACGCATTCCCGCTAGTGCAGGAACATTAACACATACATTTTTACGCATTACTGGTTCAATGTGTAAATTTTTACGCATTGAACCAGTAATGCGTAAAAATGTATGCGTTAATGTTCCTGCATTAGTGGGAATGCATAAAAATGTACGCAATGCGGCCTCCGAGGTCGGCAAGCTGCCAGTGGGGGACTGGAGCAGCAGTGAGTGACTCCGAGGGCACAGGATGGCTGCATGGGGCTGGTAGAAGCCCCAGGTAAGTGAAACTCATTTTTTTATTTTGCTTGAACCTTCCCTTTAAAATAATTTTTCAGCATTTCAAAAAAAAAAAAAAAAAAAGCACCAAAAGTAGTCGGAAAAAAATTTGTGTATTTTCTCCCGTGCTGGGGGTTTAAAAAAGTATTTTATTGATAAGGTGTGAAAATATGTACTTGGAGAAAACAAAGCAAAAAAATTAATTGCATATGTGCCCTTGTCAAAAAATGCATTTTAACCATATCCCTACTCTTGCCACGCTTATCTACGTCCCACAGGAGCATAGATAAGCATCTCTGTTTACTTACCACCGCTCGGCGCATCTCACCCATTCGCATTCGCTGCAATCCTGTCCCTCCGTGATCGGGTAATGAGAAACAGCTGTTCTCAAACCCAATCTCTGTGCCTGTGATGAATCAGAGCCTCTGGTGGCTCTGATTCAAAAAGAACCCCACTGCAAACACCACCTGTAACACTTTGGTTCCATTTTCTATTTTTAGAACACTGAGTTAGTGTAGCGCCATCTTGTGGCCAAAACGTAAAACTACACCCAAATACAACAAAATACATTTTGACAGAGAAAAATGATATAGATTTTTATTATTTTTAGCTCCTTCCACCCCTACTCCATAGTTATCAAAATTAAAAAAAAAAAAATACATAAAAAAAAAAAGTTACCTGCATGACTTTAATATGTACCGTATGTCATGAGTGTATATTACTATCGCTTTTGTAAATAAAGGCTTGCAATTATTGTTAAAAAAAAAACAAACAAAAAAAAACACTAAAACTGAAAAAAATACACCTTTATTTCCAAATAAAATATCGCCAGACATTGTACTAGTGACACAATTTAAACACTGTAATCACCAGGACAAATGGGCAAATAAAATGTGTCTATTATATCAACAATGGCACATTTTATTTTTAAACTACAATGGCTGAAAGCTGAGAAATGGTGATATTTTTTTCCAGTTTTTCTTTTCTTCTTCCCTGCAAAATGCATATAAAGTAAAATAATTCTTAGCAAAAAGTACAGCCCAAAGAAAGCCTAGTTTGTCCCGCAAAAAAAATATATAGATCATTTCAGTGTGATAAGTAGTAATAAAGTTATTGGAGAATGAAAATTGCTCTGGTTTTGAAGGGGAAAAAACCTGTGGTAGTGAAGTGGTTAAACCACCAGCAAACAAGAAAATAATCAAAATAATTTTGCTAGTACTTTTTCAATTGTAAATGCTTAAGACAACATCATTGCATCACAATGGAACATTTCATAGCATCACAACTTCATGCAATGATATTCTTATGGGGCTATCACTGTGATTGTGGTGTGGCATGTACCGTCAGGGTAACACACAGCATGCAGTTCAATGTGCGTATTAACAGTGGCAACGAGGCATATTTTCATTGTATGACTTACTGTATGGTCGCAGCTCAACGCAATACGACTTTTCTTCTCCTTTGCATTGCGATTTTATCTCATAGCAATGTGCGTAGTGTTAAAAAAGCTTTACAGCTGCTAGTAGATAGGCATGGTCAGCGAGATGCAAATTATTCAGAGTGGATGCCGGATTATGTAAATTTTGTAAGAAAATGTATGCAGCTTGAATATGGACCAATCAAATCCCGCCATGGTGGATTTCAATTGGTCCATTTTCAAGCTGCGTAACTATGCATAATCCTGAATCCACAATTGCATGTTTGACCATCCCCAGTAGTCGTAAGTGGTTCTCAAGCAGCTCAGCCATCCTGGCAAATATTTAAGTTGCTAGTATGGACTTTAAGGCCTTTTTGTTTTTTCATGGATTGGCTGCAAACGAAAAAAATAGACTTACACCATACGCACTTCTCTCCATAAAACACACTGAATTCTTCTTTGGGGTTTGCAAGACCTAAACAAAACAAAAAAAAAATGCATTCAATGATGACATAAAGAGGAAGAAGATCAAGAAAGAGGGGAAAAAGGGGGGGGGGGGGGGTAGAACAGAGGGGAAACATAAGAGAGATGAGCATACAGAGGTGCCTGGCTTTTCTACTGACCACATATGCTATTGCTCCGTTGTTATTGCCTGATGAAGCGGGATCAAACCTGCGAAACACGTTGCATATTTGGGAGTTCATAAATAAAATATATTGACTGTCTTTACTACAGTCGTTGTGTGTCTACTTGGAGGAGGAGGTAAGTCCACCACTACCTCCTATTTACCAAGAATTTTTTTTTTTTAAGCTCATTTAGCTTCCTTTTAGCGCCTCTGTTCTCCTGCATAATACAGAGGACTATATTTCAGATCAGGTGTTTTTGTGGCTACACTTGTTGTAGTTGTGAGGATTACAATGTCCACACTTGTTTCATGATCCTTGTGAGATGGGTCTACAGGCCGTGAAGGGCACCAAGGGGAAGCAGAGGCAGGGATGTGAACATTGTGGAAAGCCCATGAATTGTAGTTATGGGGAGTGGGGTTGGAATGTAAAATTTCCATTTGCACTATAGCTACACCACTGGAGGTGAGGGTAGGAATTTAAGATAGAATAATAGGAGAAAGACATCTATACGCAGGAGGACTTACACACCTTCATCTAGTGTAATTCCAGGATTCAGTGCACGAAATTCAGGGTGATGTACAAATATTTCCATTCCTTCATGCCCGCCTATTTCTTCATCTGTCAGTAAAAAAAAAAAAAAAGTGTCAGTACATGGTCTTGCTTTACAGTATTACAGTATGGCCAGTGTTCTGTGCTGAAGGGTAACAGGAAGTGTGCCTGAAATAGGACCCCTCCAGCAACATCTCTTACCTGGAACCATTGTCAGGTGGATGGTGCGTGGGAACTTATGTCCCTTGGCCTTCAGCCTGCGAATAGCTTCCAGGTACCTTCATAGGACACAAAAACATTTAGAAACAGGAGAGACGTTTTCCCATTCACCATCACCAGAGCTTCAGACTTACTGGATGGTCACTGATTTCATGTCCTGCGTTCCCCTTGCATAGATATTCCCATCTTTATCTTTGTGGGCTGAAAATGGAGGATTAGTCCAAAATTCCTGAAAGACAACAAGGGACATTTTTATTTATATCAAATGTTACAAAAAACAAAACATCTTTCTTGGTCGTAACCTGGGAAGTCTCAGGGACACCACTGGTGAGAGGTCAGAACTGAAAACCTAAAGTTGCCATTACAAATATCTAACGTTTGGTCTAAGGCCTCTGACAGATGGCCGTCTGAACTGTGCATTTGCCGAGCAGATCAGACTCCAGTCTGCAGCCCGCCAGTGCAATTCAGGTGCAATTTAAATGCAGCCACATTGCAGCAGTTGTAACACTATGTGCATCAAGCACTGATGCACGGTGGTGTTACAGGGTGGCAGAGAACCGCAACATCTCAAGTCTGAGCGTGTCCATGGGGAGGGCTGCCCGTGTAGTGTCAGTACCAAGCACTACCAAGTGAACGGCCGGTGCAAAAGAGCAGCTGACAGGCGGTGAACTCACAGCCTGTCAGCTGCCTATGTGAAAGGGTCCTAAATGGTGCATAAAAGCATTCACTAAGCTGTAGTGCTGCTTAAGGACACCGTAAATTGGCCAAACTGGTTTGAGCTGACAGAAGAGCTTGAGTAACTAAGATAACTTGTCTTTACAAATGTGACAAGCAGAAAAGCTTCTCAGAACACAAAAGATGTCAAGCAATGTTGGTTTCTACTCCTATCACAACAACAACAGCCGCTCTATCTGACCACCTCCAGAAGCATATACCCATCAGGTGCATAGAGCCAAGGCCATCTGCCCCATACCAAAGGAAGAAACAAATAATCTGCACACTGTAGAATCTGCATTGCTTGCTTGGAGATTTACTGAATCATACAAAACGGCGCAGTTAGGAGCAGGCATGAGTGTAACCATAGCCCCCTCCTCCTCCCATCTGCATGCAAAGTAGCGTGGGGAAGCATTATATTTACCTACTTCCATAGCTGTGAATCTTAGTGCACCAGTGCTGCCATTCACCGGCTCCCTATCACATGACCAATGTGAGTCATGTGACCGGGAGCTTGGTGAAGGCAGCAGAAAGTGCTGCTGCTGCGATGCATGGTGATCCGCTGTGCTGGAAGAAAGTAAATATAACGCTCCTTGCGCTACTCTACATGGTGGGAGGGGTGGCAGGAATGTTTGGCAACTGGCTGCCTGTCTGGTCCCTTGGAGGTGGTGATGGGGGGGGGGGGGGGGGGTGCAGGAGGCCAGGAAGACCGGGGCAGCCTTTGTATTATCTAGAGGCTTCCCCTACCTTGGTAAATACTCATTTGGGGCAGTTTGGAATTTCCTTTAAATAGAAAAGATAAAAATCCTTTAGTTTGTTAAATTATGAATAATGCTGTAGGAAAAGTGGGAGAGAATGAGTGGCAGGGGAGTGAAGGGTGGCTCTCTAACGTGGTGAGACGTCAGTAGGCCATTATTGAAACATTACAGAGGTGGCGTCATTGGAGGAGTGAGACTCCACAGAGAAGAGACCAGTGAATGATTCTACGCACAATAAACGGCACTGGATAGAGCGATTCTGGAATTCCGCTCACGGTCCTCCGACTTTCTCCAGAGCCCTCACCTCAAACACAGGAACCACATCCGTGTGAGAATTCAGGACAATGGACTTGAGCTGAGGCTGCGTCCCCTTCCAGGTGAGGGTGACAATAGGCTTCCCTGGGCCCAGCTGAAAAACAAACAAGCAAACAGAAGACCAGTTAGCAGATGCTTGTGATCAAAACAGCACAATGAAAATAAAAATATGAAAAAAAAGATGTAAAAAGTGGAACATCATAATAAACAGTAATGCAGGGATATAACACACCTCAACAGTCCTTTCTGACCTTTGTTTTTCCTTCTACAGAATGTGCAGCCTGACTAGCGCCAATATGGTGATCGCAATAATTTTCCAGGGTTGCATTTATTTGCATCCTCGAGTCACAAGGGTTGTTTGCTTGCTTTTCAGTTTCACCCTTTCTTTCCAGCACTTGTGGTTATATTTTACACTATACACACATTTTACAAGGTAGTCTGTGACTGAACGCCCCTTTACTTGGCAGAAAGAGAGGAGATGCTTTGCTGCGTTCTACCCGTATATTAAAGTCCAATCAACACCGCGCTGCTAAAACTTTCAACTTATGCAATCTATGCAATACTCTTGGCGCTCTACTGTACAGACCACTAAATCTGACACATCTAAACAAATTAGAAACAGCAGCGCTTCCAAACTTCCAAATTGATTGAATAATCAGCAGTATGCAGGCTTTCTCAACATAATATTCCAATCACCGATAACTTATAGTCAGAAATGGCTCACTCACCAGCTCCACTAAATCTCACAACAGGAGTCAGTAACGCTTTGGAGGGTTGCAGCCCCCCTCCCAGGCTGTGCTATCTACTCCAGCAGGTGCAATTTTCTTCCACTTTAGCCAACATCACAGAAACAGTATTTTACATTCCCCTACTACAGAGGATGTGTTACAGAGTGCACACTAGAATGCTGTCCCCCCACCACAGAGGAACAGCTCAGCCAAATCAAAGCTCCCACAGTACCTCAAATGAACATACAACACTCCATAGTGTAAAACCGTTGAAAAAAAAAGTTTAACCACTTGCCGACCGCGCACTCATACCGCACGTCGGCAAAGTGGCAGCTGCAGGACCAGCGACGCAGTTCTGCGTCGCCGGCTGCAGGCTAATTAATCAGGAAGCAGCCGCTCGCACGCTTCCTGTCAATTCACGGCGGGGGGCTCCGTGAATAGCCTGCGGGCCGCCGATCGCGGCTTGCAGGCTAAATGTAAACACAAGCGGAAATAATCCGCTTTGTTTACATTGTACGGCGCTGCTGCGCAGCAGCGCCGTAAGGCAGATCGGCGATCCCCGGCCAATCAGCGGCCGGGGATCGCCGCCATGTGACAGGGGACAGCCTGTCACTGGCTGCACAGGACGGATAGCGTCCTGTGCAGCCCAGATCACCAGGGGGGGACAGGGAGGAGAGGGAGGGGGGAATCTCGCCGCGGAGGGGGGCTTTGAGGTGTCCCCCCGCAACACCCATCAGGCAGGAGCAATCAGACCCCCCCAGCACATCATCCCCCTAGTGGGGAAAAAAGGGGGGTGATCTGGTCGCTCTGCCTGCACACTGATCTGTGCTGGGGGCTGCACAGCCCACCCAGCACAGATCAGCTAAAACAGCGCTGGTCCTTAAGGGGGGGGGGGGGGGGTAAAGGGTGGGTCCTCAAGAGGTTAATAAAATGGTCAAAGAACTTTCAAATGTTTCAGTCCTATTACAGGCAAAGGGTTTTGTGTCTGGGCTCTCCCACATGCGCTACTCCGGATTAGCGCTCAGTTGGATACCTGACCTCCGCTCTGTATGGAACTCTGGTTCTTCCTCACGCTCTAGTCTCCCCCCTACGCGTTTCATGCATCTGCACTCATCAGGGGCTCCACTGATTCCAGTGGAATAAGTTGAGAACCCTTCGATGGAATGGTGAGGTGCGAGAAGCCTCGGGATCATCCAGAGACCTTCCACTACAGAGGTAAGTATCTTATTTTAAAACTGATTCAAAAGTACATACAAATGCTGGAGGCTGGGTGTGAGAGAATAAGAGGTAGGCAGCATTAGTACAGCCGGCCCTAGTCATGACAGACTAGGCTGCTCAGAGCAGAATAGCTGAGCAGCAAGTCTGTACAACATTCATTCTGGAAACCAGTGGCGTAGCTATGGAGCTATGAGCCCTGATGCAAGTTTTACAATGCGGCCCCCCCAAACACTATATGTAACAATTGATATGGTGCACCAAAACCTGCCAATGGCAAATACAGTGTCAGAGGTGCAAGAAGAAGATGGGGAACAGTTTGTTAATGATTACTACTAAAAGTATCAATAGAAGTGATTATTATGAGCATAGGATAAACAGAGATCTAATACTGTAGTTGAGGGAGGGCCCATTGGGGCCCCTCTGGCCCAAGGGCCCGATGCGTTCACAACCTCTGCACCCCCTATTGCTACGCCACTGCTGGAAACTGTTGCCCTAACTGTGACTTGGAATTAATTTAGGGAAATAGAATTTTTTTTCACATCATACTGACCTCCAACTTCCTGCACTCCAGCCCGATCTCTTCTGCCACCCTAAAGAGGAAGCGTACAATGCCATCTGTAACACAGGAGGAAGGAGTCATGAAGGATCAGATACCAGGACAGACAGTTTTCATAATTAGTAAACAGCAGCACTAGTGTATATCTTTCAGAGAACATCCCCATCTATCCTTCCGTGCCTTCCCCTCTATATTGCAACCTTACTTAATCACAGTGCCCCTATTCTCATACCCTCACACATCTTCAGTCCCCTGGCCACCTATTTTTTTCATGCCTTGTTTTATTGTCTCCCCTGCCCCCCCCCCCCCCCCCCCCCCCCGCCTTATTTACACCGGATACACACATATATACATTTTTTTAACATATATATTCTTTAATTCATTAGTTAGATCTTCCTGATACGTCACAACTAATGTATACACACACCTGGTTGATTATGTCTTAAAAACCCGATAAAGCAAAAGGTTTTTTTCTAGGGTTTATCATCTGCACAATTCTTTTATCATTCATGTTTATATTTATTTATTATGTCTACCAGTGTTTTTATTTTACTTATTGTAATGTTTTAAGTTTAAACGATGCCGCCAAGCGTCCAATTAGTTTTATTTATTTGTTTACTTTTTTTAAGCACCTTATTTTGACCTGAGGAAGCGGTTTGAGCCGTGAAACGCGTTGTCTGAAAGTGCAATATATCAATAAAATAATCTAATCCTGTACGAAGTGACGTCTCCTTGTATAAGGGAACATCAAATACACTACACGGGCGCCTCCTATCCTTCTTGAAATACGATGTCATATTTATTTCCTTTTAAGCAATACCAGTAGCCTGGTTATCCTGCTGATCCTCTGCCTCTAATCCTTTTAGCCATAGCCCCTGAACAAGCATGCAGCAGATCAGGTGTTTCTCTGACATTATTGTCAGATCTGACAAGATTAGCTGCATGCTTGTTTCTGGTGTTATTCAGACACTACTACAGCCAAATATATCAGCAGGGCTGCCAGGCAACTAGTATTGCTTAAAAGGAAATCCACATGGTAGCCTCCATATCACTCTCAATCTTGTTTAAGCCCCATCTTCTTCCCCCACCTGCATCACATTCGACACTTGTTACATTATTTTCTCTAGATTGTTAGCTCCCAAGGTACTTATTCTATCAATGATCTGTAGCCAGATCACTAAATGCTTTCATAATATACATGAACTATGTATGCATTTTCTACTTGTGTGACTGGATGTGCACTATTTATGTGGTCCTTGCCATTTTCTGCACTCAGAAAAGTGCTTGTAGTGTGGCTGAGTCCTCAAGGACCCCATTTGTTCTGCTTGTGTGTTCTTTCTGTGCTCGCATGGTATACTGGTAGGTGATCAGAGGCGCCAGCAGAATAAAATTAATATAAAATTGTTAAGAATTGCCGGGAGGGAAAGTGGTGGACTTCCCCTCAATAATTAGACACCAAGGTCTGTCATCGAATCAAACGAATACATTTATTCAATAGTACCCCAAAATCTGCAACGCGTTTAGTGGGAGCAGACCCACTTCTTCAGGCAATAAAACGGGGACAACAAACACAGCAATCAATGTGCAGTGAATTTAGCACCTCTGTGCTCGCATGGGTTTCCTCCAGGCATTTCCGATTCCTTCTAGACCTCACAAACTACCTGTAAGGGCTCAACAACACTATAAGCACTTTTCTGAGTGTTTTTTAAAAATTGCTCCCATTCACGTTCATTAAAATCACGTAAAAAATCACCACAATAACTGCAGTTTAGCTGTCCACTGGCCACAGTGTGTCCGTGCACAAATACATCATTACAGGCTCTCAACCAGGGTTCCCTGGAACCCCAGTCAGTGATTAATGGCGCACAGTGCCTATGCATAAAAATGGCGCCGCGTTAAAAAGATACACTTATCGCTGTTTATCGTTAGTACTGCACAATAATGGCGCACAGGGAAAAAAAAAAAGAAGAAGAAAAACGGCACACAGTAACATTATTTATCAATAGCGCCGTTCATATGCCAAACTACAGATTTATTTAACTGCAAAACGGTGAATGGATTTAATGCAACACTGTAAGGTTAGGGTTAGGCACCACCAGGGGGGTGGTTAGGGTTAGGCACCACCAGGGGGGTGGTCTTAGGGTTAGACATCACCAGGGGGGGGGTTGCTTAATGTTAGGCACCACCAGGGGGGGTCTAGGGGTTAGGGATAGGTACAAAGAAGGTTCTGTGTGTTAATGCTAATTTTCAATAAAAGAAACAGAGCTAAATAGCGATAAGTGACAAACGGATTAGCGGCAACACCGTGCGCCATTATTCTCAGGTGCCATTTTCAGATGGACCCTCCTTGAGGACTCTGCAGGGGTTCCTTGGCATTTTCCCCCATCGTATGGGGGGGGGGGGGGAAGTATAATAAAGCACACTATAGTGGGTGGTACTGTAACAAGAAGCAGTGAATTGGGGGCTCAGGAGACAGTAGAATGAGTGGCAGTGTAATGGGGGTAGTGAAATAAACAGCCACACATACTTTTAAAAACCATGCCTCCTGCAAAATAAATGCAGGGGTTCCTCGAGATCAAAAAGTTATTTGCAGGGTTCCTCCAGGATGGAAAGGTTGAGAAAGGCTGCTTTATGGCCCGTACTCACGGGCTGCAAATGTTGCCTGTCGCCAGCACACGTGAGCGTGTGGGCGACAGGCCGGCGACAGCTCCTCGCCAGGTCCCTCCGCGTACACACGCGGAAGAGGGACCAGCGGCGAGGCGGAAGCTGTCGCCGACGTTCCTCCTCCCTCCGCCGGAAGCTCCATATGCTTTAATGGAGGTTGCTGTCGCTAGTCCGCGTACTCACACGGACTAGCGACAGTTGCGGCGGAGGTGCGGCGGCGACTGTCGCCATGCGATTGAAACTTTCATGGCGACATGAACGACGGGCGACAGTTCGGGGTGCGCGCGCGTGCAACGGCCCATACTCACGGGCGACCTGTCGCCGCAACACGCGCGCGCCGCGTGTTGAGGCGACAAAAGTCCCTCGTGAGTATGGGCCATTAGTATATAGGATGACAGTTGAGGTGGTCATAAACAGATCAAAGTTTATGGCAGCCTCAACCACTGTGATAGAATCTGTGTGAAGTTCTGACACCTAAATTGCTGATCAATGAACTTTTGATTGATTTTGGTCAGTTTACAGACTGAATGCTTGATCAAGTGTAGCAACCAATTCTCAGTAAGTTGCAGATTGGTGACTACATAGGTTGGTTCTGTGTCAGGTAGTACAACACTAGCAGAGGCATTGGCTGTATGAAGTGGAGCAAGGTGGTAGATTGGATATGATCACTAAACCCTAATCAATTTCCAATCAGGGAGCAAATGGAGTATTTGCTGGATGAGACAGCTATCGATCTGTGCAGGGCTAGCTTCACTAATGTGAACGGTTACTTTGTACGGCCCATGGCCCACTACGAAGCTCATTTACGATTTCTAGCGAAATACTGAGATTTAAAACCAGATTCCTGGAGAGATTGTGATTTGGAGCCACTGAATGCAATTGCTCCAAACAGGCTGCTTGCAGCACTTTGCGACCACTCTGCAATCAGCTAGCGCTGCAAGAAACTCTCGTGGGCCCGGCCCTAAAGCACTGCTGAGTAAGTGGGTGGTATAAAAAATACAAGGAATAAATAAAAGATATAAAACAATAATACTGCAGGTGGCATGAAAATGCCTCATAACACTCATCAGGAGTAAGCAAAAATTCCCACCTTCCGATAGGAAAACTTGTAACTCTGGATCTAAATCAGCCAATACCAAAGGCCTTACACTTACACCAGCACTACATTAAATTTTCTACAATAGTGAACTGGCTCACAAAAAAATCATAGACGTTTTTGACCTATCCATTTTGCGTTTGCTGCCCGTTCTGTCCAAATGCAGGGAAGCCGACACAGTGTGAACCAAACCTAAATGCTTTGTTAAACATTGAGCTGGGGTAGGGAAAGAAAACTCTGCTGAGCTACAGGGCTGGCCACAAAGAGTTGAACTTTCAGAAGAGGGAGGATGTAGGGGTTTGTAGATTCACCCTCTCACCACCACCACTCACCAGGTCAGTAGTCTTGACCTGTAGGCCGGTGCATGTAGGTGGGTGGGTCAGGTGATGCACACAAGGAGAGATTGGCTGTTGCCCCGCCCAGCTCCTTCCTGATTAACAGGAAGTGAAGTTGGGGGATTAAAAATATTTTTTTGCAAAAAAGTACAGACATGAAATGTGCAAAACGTAGTAAATCTGCATTAATTATTAGTGCACAATCACACGCGTTACAAGAAATCTGAGGTTGCCCATTACTTTTGTACTACCTGTGGTGAAGAAGAACCCTAGAACCTGATGGGGGGAGGTGGGCATTGTTGACAGCTGGCCTTATGCAGTGAGAAGTACAAATATGTCCCTGTCTGCTACCCTTACCTGGCTTGTAGTGCTCAGTGTATTATACTGCAGATACAAACCCACATCCACAGCAAGGACTTTTCTTCCTTTAGGCTTTGTTTACATAATAAAATATACAATAATACAATACAATAACATTTCTATAGCGCTTTTCTCCCATAGGACTCAAAGCGCTTAGGCTCTCTCAGATTCAGTAATTAGTAGGATGAAGTATTCACACAACAAAAGTTCTATTTCTGCAAATGGCAAACTGAACAGGTAGGTTTTCAGTCTGGATCTAAACACGTCCAGGGATGGAGCTGTCCTGATCTGTTGAGGTAAGGAGTTCCAAAACGTAGGGGCAGCATGACAGAAGGCTCTGGGACCAAAAGTTTCCAAGTGGACTTGGAAACTTTTGGTACATCTAAAATAAAAAACGCCAGCGGTTTTCTATTTTTTGGCGCATTTTTTTTTGTAGTGCCCCCCGGCCACCTGCGTGCTGCATTTTTGGGCAGGCGTTTTGTAAGCGCTTTTTTGGGGGTGATTTGCGATTTTTAGCTAGTTTTTGGCCAGATTTAAAGAGCCCCTTGCCTAAACACTTCCCATTGAAATAGTCACGGAACAAACAGCGCAAACGCAATCGCCTCATAAAGCGATTTTGTGAGTGTTCTGCGCTTTTCCTATACCTTCCAATGTAGCAAAATCGCCCCAAAAATGGTGCAGGCAGTGCTTTCGTCACCAGAAAGCAGACAAAACGTGCTGATATGAACAGTCCCATAAGGTATCATTGCACAAGCGCTTTTAGGGCGATTTTGAAAATCACCGGCGCTGAAAAAAATAGCAAAAAAACGCCCTAGGTTTGAACAAGCCCTTAGTAAATGCAGGACTGGCCACATTTGCTGAGAAAAGTGTTCAGTGCAGCTGTGTGTATACAAGACTGCAACAGCAGAAATGTAATCTTCAATAAACCAGAGCCAGGCTTGTTCAGAGATGCTCTCGATCTCTAGAAAACGTTAGTAAATGACAGCAGTTCCCCAGGCAGTGCTGGGCAGGCCTCCTGAACTTTCCTCTCCAGCGCTGAGCTCTGCCCTTTGCTTTGTACAGAGTTCAGTATTGCGCAGCAGGGCAGGGGAAGTGGTTGCAGGAGTTGAGCTGGGGTTAGCTGGGGGGGATGGAGGGAGAATAGAGTATCTGCTTACCGTAGTCCGGCTCAGGCTGGACGCTGCGAATTCTCAGATATTCCCGGAAGAGGGTAGTTGAGGGGTCCTCCTCGGAGGTTGACATCTGTAAAAATTACATTCTGTACATAAATTGTGCCAAGAACAGCTGAGAGAATGAAATGTACTGTTTACTGAGAGTTACTGGTGCCCTTACCTAACCTCGACAGCATCAAATCCTCATGTTAAAAGAGCAGAGGAAATCAGCAGCAAAAGAACTACAAGTCCCAGCATGCCTTGATATTCCTACATTAAGCTATGACCACAGCATAAATGTAAATGCTCCTGTACACTCTGCAGCCATATAGCCATAGTCAAACTATAAGTCCCAGCAAGCCATGTAGGTAGGGTGACCAGGGCATTATACAACCTAATGTTCCCTTTCATGATAGGTTGATGGTATTTTAAGCTACATACAAATGTTCAAGGGCGTAGCAATAGGGGTTGCAGAGGTTGCAACCGCATCGGGGCCCTTGGGCCAAAGGGGCCCCGAAGGGCCCTCCCTCAACTACAGTATTACCTCTCTATTGGTCCTGTGCTCATAATAATCACTTCTGTAGATACTTTGAATAGTAGTAATCATTAACAAACTGTTCCCCATCCCCTTCTTGCACCTCTGACACTGTAGTTGCCATTGGCAGGTTTTGGTGCGTCGTATCAATTGTTATGTATAGAGTGCTTGGGGGGCCCCATTGTAAAATTTGCATCGGGGCCTACAGCTCCTTAGCTACACCACTGCAAATGTTACTTGCACTGCACAGGTGTCCACATCTCCTCTGTGCCCTAGACAGCTGCCTGTATTGCCTACCTATAGTCAACCTGCTTTATTCTTTTTTACTTCTACCACAAATAATTTTTGAGTGTGACCTCCATTGCACTCAGCGAATAAACTAATTCTGATTATAACAGTAATAGATCTTTGAATCCTCTGCAGAACTGGCTTTGATCGCTAAAGAACTACAAGTCCCAGTATGCCCCATGTCAGAACTACTGCATTCACTTTTACATTGTGGCAAATGCATTTCAGACCTTTTCTATCTAAAAAAAACAACATAATACAGTTATATATGTAGTTATATGTCATTCAATCCCTGGGCTGCACAGAAATGTCTAGTCTCCCACTCAGTGCAATGTACTTTATCAATGTGACCCCTAAATTTGCAACTCCACCCCATGAAGGCAGCAGTGGCGTAGCTATGGAGCTCGGGGCCCCGGTGCGAGTTTTACATTGGGCCCCCCAAGGCACTCTATAAAAAACACTTGATACGGCGTAACAAAATCTACAGTATTAGAGGTGCAAGAAGGGGATGGGGAACAGTGTGTTAATGATTACTACCATTCAAAGCTTCTATAGAAGTGATTATTACCACCACAGGACCTATAAACAGCTTACACTTTGGTTTAGAAAGGGCCCCATGGGGCCCCTCTGGCCCAAGGGCCCCGATGCGGTCGCTACCGCTGCAACCCCTATTGCTACGCCCCTGGAAGGCAGTCAGCCACACACTTTAAGAGTTCCCCATCCAGAAAAAGACTGTAATATCGATGATCAATGCCACCTCCCCCTACAGTTGTTTCCTTGTCGCTGCCGACAACCAGTTCCCAGTGTCACAACTCAGACAACTGCCACACTGTGTCCCCAGCTGTGCAGAGCCCAGCCACCTCCTCCAATGCAATGCTCAGCCCTGTCCCCAAAGAGAATCCAGAACCGTCCCTCCAGTGTCACAACTGTCACCGACCCCATACTCACTGCTTCAGCCGGAGTGATCACTGCTCCACCCACTGCTCAACTCTAAATACACAGCCAGGCAGACGTCACCAATCCATCCCGAGCTCATCCATCTGCAGACTCTCCTAGGCTGACCAATCCATCCAAAGCTCATCCATCTGCAGACTGGGATAAACTGAAATGCAGAGCAGAGGGATGTAGGTAATACAGCAATAGCTCCCAACTGACCCTTTTTTGGAGGGACAGTCCCTCTTTGGGAGCCCTGTCCCTCTTTCCTCCTCATTTGTCCCTTCTCTTTCGAGACTTTGTCCCTCTTTCTATGTAAATATATATATCTTTTTTACTAAAAAATGTATTTGATTGACCCTAAACTTTATTCTTATCCTTTAAAGAGACTCCGTAACAAAAATTGCATCTTGTTTTTTATCATCCTACAAGTTCCAAAAGCAATTCTAATGTGTTCTGGCTTACTGCAGCACGTTCTACTATCACCATCTCTGTAATAAATAAACTTATCTCTCTCTTGTCAGACTTGTCAGCCTGTGTCTGGAAGGCTGCCAAGTTCTTCAGTGTTGTGGTTCTGTGATGCATCTCCCCCCTCCAGGCCCCTCTCTGCACACTGTGCTGGTACCTGCATATGACCCTCTCTGCACACTACCTGTGTATTATTTAGAATAGTGCAGCTTCTCTCTGTTCTATTATCTTTTACAAGCTGGATAAATCCTCCTCTGAGCTGGCTGGGCTTTCACATACTGAGGAATTACATACAGGCAGATCTGTCTGCACTCTGCAGGAAGAAACAGCCTGACACTTCAGTGGAAGATAGCTGCAGGGGGAAAGAAACACACAAATGATCTCTTGAGATTCAAAAGGAAGGGTGTATACAGCCTGCTTGTGTATGGATGTATTTTCTATGTGTGGACATACTGTACATCAACCTACTTCCTGTTTTGGTGACCATTTTGTTTGTTTATAAACAAACTTTTTAAAACGTTTTTTAACCACTTTTAATGCAGCGAGGAGCGGCGAAATTGTGACAGAGGGTAATAGGAGATGTCCCCTAACGCACTGGTATGTTTACTTTTTTGCGATTTTAACAATACAGATTCTCTTTAAAGGAGTTCTTTCGCGAAAAAAGTAGACAGTTAAAAAATGTGACAGATGACAGGTTTTGGGCCAGTCCATCTTTTTAAGGGGGATTCTCATGGCTTTCTTTGTTTTCAACAGCATTTCCTGAACAACAGTTGCAAAATCTAACTGACATAATAGTGTGCAAGTGGTTAGGGAGGCCGGCTGGTATCTTGCTATTTTGGCAGTTAACCACCTTAGCGGTATGGACGAGCTCAGCTCGTCCATTACCGCCAGAGGGTGCCGCTCAGGCCCTGCTGGGCCGATTTTGATGAAATAAAGTGCAGCACACGCAGCCGGCACTTTGCCAGCCGCGTGTGCTGCCTGATCGCCGCCGCCGCTCGTCGCCATGGCGACGAAGTAAGCAAAACACGGAAGGCCGCTCATTGCGGCCTTCCGTGTTACTTTTGGCTGCCGGAGGCGATCAGTTGGCTGCATGAAATTGTTTTTTTTTTATTTAAAAAAAACCCTCCCGCAGCCGCCCTGGCGATCTTAATAGAACGCCAGGGTGGTTAAACTGCTGTTCAGGAAATGCTGTTGAAAACAAAGAAAGCCCTGAGAATCCCCCTTAAAAAGATGGACTGGCCCAAAACCTGTCATCTGTCACATTTTTTAAAGGGACTCCGAGCTCAGCGAAAAAAGTAAAGTTGTACTCACCAGGGTCTTTCTCCAGCCCAGTGCTGGTCGGGAGGTCCCACGCCGGCGTCCTGGCTCCTCTCCTTCACCCCGCTCCGGTATGGCTGACAGGCCGCAGCCCGGGCGACACTCGGTGGAGTGTCGGGCTGCAGCTTCCGCGTATGACGCGGATTACGTCACACGCCGGCCGCCTCGCGTCATCACGGCGGCCGGCGTGAAAGTACTGCGCATGCGCGATTAAAGCGCGCATGCGCAGTACTTTCACGCCGGCCGCCGTGATGACGCGAGGCGGCCGGCGTGTGACGTAATCCGCGTCATACGCGGAAGCTGCAGCCCGACACTCCACCGAGTGTCGCCCGGGCTGCGGCCTGTCAGCCATACCGGAGCGGGGTGAAGGAGAGGAGCCAGGACGCCGGCGTGGGACCTCCCGACCAGCACTGGGCTGGAGAAAGACCCTGGTGAGTACAACTTTACTTTTTTTGCTGAGCTCGGAGTCCCTTTAACTGCCTACTTTTTTCGCGAAAGAACTCCTTTAAATTGATATATTACTAATTTAAAAATGTTAATATGAAGGAAAATGAAGCAGGATAGAAAGGACCAGTGTGGTTTGAATTCCAAAACATGTTTTTCTTATGAAATCTTTATGATATGCGTCGTGACTAGGGGTGTGGCAGGGGCGTGATCAGGGGTGTGACAGGGGTGTGATCAGGGGTGTGGCTTAAGTGTCTCTTTCTCATCTCAAAAACTTGGGCGGTATGATACAGCTGTATGCAGAAGTGTGACATTGACAAATCTTGTTAGTCACTTCTCTGCCTGTGATGATGATGATTATATTACTGTATTATTATTAGTGGTAGTAAGTAGAGATGACCAGTGGCATGTAAGCAATTTGGTTTGAGTGCATATTTAATGCAAATTGTTCAAAATTAGATTTATGTGTACGCTGAAAAGGGGTGCCACGGTAATTTGGGCGCGAGGGGAAACCGCTAGTAGAATATTGGTAAAATTACGAATTTGTGATTTAAATGAGGCTTAATTGCCTCCGGTGTGTGGCAGTGAAACAAGGGTTTATTTACCAATAAGTCTGGCGTATACTGTGCGCTCCAAACAGTTTGCACATGTCCTAGGACGAAGTGCTTGTAGTGAGGCTTGCAACGCATCCAATAGGACGCGTGCAAGCTTTTTGGAGCGCACGGTATACGTCAGACTTATGGGTAAATAATGCCTTGTTTCACCGCTGCACACCTGAGGCAATTAAGCCTCATTAACCTAATTTAAATCACAAATTCGAGTGCTTAAAGTGATGAAATCTATTTTCTAAATTATAATAATAAATAGCAGCCTTTTTTTTCAGCTGCATGATGACAAATATAAAATATTTTACATTCCTTTCATAGTGCTGTGCTGGGACAGATTCCGGCAGACTGGTGGAGTAGGTGGTGTTCGGCAAAGGAGGAATTGCTAATGGCTGCCACCTGTATAACCCTAGTTATGGAGAGGGAAGGGTGAAAAGCATGCTCTGAAATGCTCATAGGCTTGAAGGAGTGTTTAGTTATCTTTGTATGTGTCAGTGTGGTGCAACTAAATATTTTTGAATTAAAAAAATGTTTGGTTTGGGTCCGCTTGAAGCACTTGTAATAAGCTCTGGTGAGCCCATCGCTGCTAGCCAATACCGATAGTAGAATATAAGTAATAACTTAACCCTTTTCTCACACTAACCATCTTTCTACCTTCTCCTAACTAGTAATGGTCATGTCTAGGAGAACTCATGGAGAAGCATGTGATTTGTTTGATCAGCTGATAGATTTGCAGAGCTCTTATTTTCTGTGATCACATGCTGCTCTAGCACATGATCATGTGTAGCAAATGAGAGACCTACTGTACATACCTATCACCTGACCAAACTGATCACATTTTTTCACGTGTTCTTAGACATGACCATCACCACTCCTAACACTAACCTAACACCCCCTTCTATCCCCTTTTCTGATCTCTGTGGCTCAATTTCCGCTAAAGACTCCCTCTGCCGATACCTTCTCTGCAGAGGGAAAAGTACCAGGGAACCCCTGCAAAGTCCTTAAAGCTAACCCAAGGCGACATGTGACATGAAGAGGTAAACATGTGTATGTACAGTATAAAACATTAATAACCAGTTGTGGTTTTTTTGCTGCCTGAAAGAGTTAATTTTCATCCATGTAAGTGACAGCTTCTCTCTTGTCGGTACATTGTTAGGAATATAGTAAATCTCACTGATAAGGAAATTACAGCCATAAATGTTTTCCTGGCAGAATACAACTTCTGAGGGCAGGGGAGAGATAGAAAAAGGCCAAAAGTCCATGTATTTTAACTCTGGGACACTTAATAGGCTGCCACTGATTAGAGACAGAAAAATATTCAATCTACTTTTAGAGATGGGCCGAACGTTTCGCCGGCGAACTTTGGTGGTTCGTGTTCGCCTGCAGCAGGCGAACTTTTGCGGAAGTTCGATTCGCCCCATAATGTACTATGAGGGTCAACTTTGACCCTCTGCATCCCAGTCAGCAGGCACATTGTAGCCATTCAGGCTACACTAAGCCCTGGAGCCCCCCCCCCCCCCCCCCCCCCCCCCCTTATATAAGGCAGGCTCGCCGGCCATTACACTCACTCGTGTGCCTGCTAGAAACAGACTAGGGACAGCTGCTGCAGACTTGTTCTCCATGGGACAGATTAGTTAGGTTCTTGGCTGCTTAGCTTGCTCCTGGCTGATTATTATTGCTTTTATAGCACCCCTCAACAGCTCTTTTCAGAGCTAATCCTGTACTCTTTTTTTTTCTGTGTTTCAAACTGACACTTTTGTTGCATGCACAGCCTTGCTAATTCATAGTGTGTGTGCCACTGCCAGCAGCCCAGCACATTCAGTGACTACCTGTGTGTGTGACAGGGAGCTGCACATTGTACTACCCAGTACTGCATATACCCAGTACCTGTTGCGTTTACTTAACCCACCTCATCACTGCATATACCTAGCTTTGTGTTGAGTGAACCCAGCTCACTGCATCTAACTACCTGTTGTGTGCAGTGAGCCCAGCTCACTGCATTTAACTACCTGTTGTGTTGAGTGAACCCAGCTCACTGCATCTAACTACCTGTTGTGTTGAGTGAACCCAGCTCACTGCATCTAACTACCTGTTGTGTTGAGTGAACCCACCTCACTGCATATAACTACCTTTACTGTTGAGTGAACCCACCTCACTGCATCTAACTACCAGTGTGTTCAGTGAACCCAGCTCACTGCATCTAACTACCTGTTGTGTTCAGTGAACCCACCTCACTGCATATACCTAGCTGTTGTGTTGAGGTGAACCCACCTCACTGCATATAACTACCTTTACTGTTGAGTGAACCCACCTCACTGCATCTAACTACCTGTTGTGTTCAGTGAACCCAGCTCACTGCATCTAACTACCTTTACTGTTCAGTGAACCCACCTCACTGCATCTAACTACCTTTACTGTTCAGTGAACCCACCTCACTGCATCTAACTACCTGTTGTGTTGAGTGAACCCACCTCACTGCATATAACTACCTTTACTGTTCAGTGAACCCACCTCACTGCATCTAACTACCTGTTGTGTTCAGTGAACCTAGCTCACTGCATCTAAGTACCTTTACTGTTTAGTGAACCCACCTCACTGCATCTAACTACCTTTACTGTTCAGTGAACCCACCTCACTGCATCTAACTACCTGTTGTGTTGAGTGAACCCACCTCACTGCATATAACTACCTTTACTGTTCAGTGAACCCACCTTACTGCATCTAACTACCTGTTGTGTTGAGTGAACCCACCTCACTGCATATAACTACCTGTTGTGTTGAGTGAACCCAGCTCACTGCATTTACCTAGCATCCCCCGAGATGAACAAAATAGACAAACCAGGTAGAGGAAGAGGTAGAGGCAGACCCAAAGGAAGGCCACCAGGCACCGGCAGGCTGTGAATATACGGCCGTTACTCTGTCTGTTCGTCATTTAGAAATGTGATAATGTATATTTTGTAACTCGTTTTTTAGCACTATGGCACTCTAGCACTGAGCACTTTCACTCCTGACGAAATTTCCAATTTAGGAAATGAAACATGTCGAGTTTTGTGTAGAGTAACTTAAGTTAGGACTGGGAAAAGGGGTGGATGGTCCTTTGAACCAATGATACTTACCACCCTTCCCAGACATCACTTTCTATGTATATGACAAACCTAGGTCATTTTTAATGCAGACTTAATAAAAGTTAAATTTTACTAACTAGTCCTCTCCGATTAGGGTAACTGTGTTATATATTAAGAATCAGGGGTGTTTTTTGTGTTGAGTGAACCCAGCTCACTGCATTTACCTAGCATCCCCCGAGATGAACAAAATAGACAAACCAGGTAGAGGAAGAGGTAGAGGCAGACCCAAAGGAAGGCCACCAGGCACCGGCAGGTCTGTGTGAGGTGTGAGGTGGTGTTGCTGTGATTTCGTGCGGACCTGGCCCAAAATACAGTGCTCAGAAGAAGGCACGTGCCATCCCTTCCCAAAATTGTGAGGACGTGCTTGAGTATTTAACACAGAACATCTCATTTCCCGTAGCCACCAGCGCTACAACAAGCACCACATCCGCTGCATTTGACACTTCGCAGGAGTTATTTAGTGAAATCACTGATTCCCACCCACTACTGCAACAACAAGAAGAAGACGCAGGTACACCACCTCATACGTCTGAGTTAGGTGGTGTTAGTATGGACGTAACGTGTGAGGAGGGGGATGATGAACCACCTGAAGTTGGTGCAGTTGAGGAGGTGTCTGAGTAAAGCGAAGCTGGGCAGGAGGATTATGATGACGATTATACGGATGCCACGTATGTTCTCAGTAGAGGAGATGACCAAGGGGACAGTTCAGAGGGGTAGTCAGAGAGGAGTAGGAGGAGACGACTCCATGATAGAAGCAGAGGGAGCTCGTCCTCAGAAACAGCTGGGGGCAGTGTCCGGTGCCATGTATCGCCAGCTATGGCCAGCCAGCCAACATGCCCTTCAACGTCAGCTGCTGATGCCACCGTAGCGCCATCACCCCAGGGGGAGGGCTCAGCGGTTTGGAAATTTTTTAACACGTGTGTCTCAGATCGGGGCAAAGCCATCTGTTCTCTCTGCCAGCAAAAATTGAGCCGTGGAAAGGCCAACTCTCACGTAGGGACAAGTGCCTTACGAAGGCACCTGGAGAAAAGGCACAAACAGCTATGGCAAGAACACCTGAGGAAAAGCAGCACCCCTCAAAAGACAAGCCACCCTCCTTCTCCTCTTACTCCTTCAGGTGCATCGTCTTCATCCGCTTTCTCCCTTGCACCTTCACAGCCACCCTCCTTCACACCGCCTCTTCCCTTGAGCGGTTCCTTCTCCTCTGCCCACAGCAGTACCCAGCTGTCCGTAAAGGAAGTATTTGAGCGTACGAAGCAAATGTCTGCCAGTCACCCTCTTGCCCGGTGTCTGACAGCTGGCGTGGTGGAACTATTAGCTCTCCAGCTATTGCCATACAAGCTGGTGGAGTCAGAGGCTTTCCGTAAATTTGTGGCCATTGGGACACCGCAGTGGAAGATACCAGGCCGCACTTATTTTTCACGAAAGGTCATACCCAAACTGCACCGGGCAGTTGAGAGGCAAGTGGTGTCATCTATTGCGAAGAGCGTTGGGTCAAGGCTCCACCTGACCACGGATGCCTGGTCTGCCAAGCACGGGCAGGGCCGCTACATTACGTACACAGCCCATTGGGTCAACCTGGTGACCGATGGCAGCAAGCAGGGAGTACGTGGCTGCACAGCGGACCGACTTGTCACACCTCCACGGCTTGCAGGCAGGCCTCCAGCCACCTCCTCTCCGCCTGCTACCACCTCTTCGCTGTCGTCATCCTCCTCCTCCTCCTTGGCTGGTGCCGCGATCTCCTCTCCAGCTACACAGCCCCCGCACCCCAGGGCCTATGCTGCATGCCAGGTATGACGGTGTCACGCAGTGTTAGACATGTCTTGCCTCAAAGCGGAGAGTCACACTGGAGCAGCTCTCCTGGCTGCTCTTAACACACAGGTGGAGCAATGGCTGACCCCGCACAAGCTTGAGATCGGCAACGTGGTGTGTGACAACGGCAGCAATCTCATTTCCGCGTTGAATTTGGAAAAGCTGACACACGTACCCTGCATGGCACATGTGCTGAATCTGGTCGTGCAAAGATTTGTGTCCAAGTACCCAGGCTTAGAGGACGTCCTGAAGCAGGCCAGGAAGTTGTGTGGGCATTTCAGGCGCTCTTACACGGCCATGGCACGCTTTGCGGACATTCAGCGTAGAAACAACTTGCTGGTGAGACACCTGATTTGCGATAGCCCGACTCGCTGGAATTCCACCCTGCTGATGTTCTCTGCTAGATCAGGAGAAAGCCGTCACCCAGTACCTGTACCATTACAGTACAAGGACACAATCTGGGAGGATGGGGATGTTGTGGCCCAACAACTGGACACTGATGCGAAATGCATGCAGGGTCATGGAGCCCTTTGAGGAGGTGACCAAACTGGTGAGTCGCGCTGAGGGCACCATCAGCGACTTGATCCCCTACGCCTACTTCCTGGAGCGTGCCGTGCATAGAGTGGTGGATAAAGCTGTGGAGAAGCGTGAACGAGAACAGTTACAGCAGCAGGAGTCGTGGGAGCGATTTACATCCGAACCCGATGTTTCCACAACACCTGCGGCAGCACAGACAGGGGAGGAGGAGGAGGAAGAAGAGGAGTCATCTGGGGAAGGAGAGGAGTCAGACTCTGATGATGATGATGAGGAAGGTGTTTCTGTGGAGGAGGAAGAGGCGGCGGAAGAAGAACAACCGCGGCAGCCGTCACAGGGGGCTTCTGCTGCTCCACGTTCCCGTGGTATTGTTCGTGGCTGGGGGGAGGAAGAGGAGTTGCGTCCCATCACTGAGGAAGAGCAAGAGGAGATGGAGAGTACGTCTGCATCCAGCTTTGTGCAAATGGCCTCTTTCATGTTGTCCAGCCTGTTGAGGGACCCCCGTATCGAAAAACTCAAGGCGAATGACTTACTGATGTACTGGGTGGCCTTGCTACTAGACCCTCGGTACAGGCACAAAGTGGCGGACCTGTTACCAACTCAACACAAGGCAGAAAGGATGCAGCACTTGCAGAACAAGCTGTCGATGATGCTTTACAATGCGTTTAAGGGTGATGTGGCTGCACAACGCAATCAAGGTACCACTGGCAGTAACCCTCCTCCTCCCAAGTCCACGCAGGCAAGGACAGGACGCTCCAGCGAACTCAGGGTGATGTCGGACATGTGGACATTCTTTAGTCCAACTCCTCGCCATAGTCCTTCCGGATCCACCCTCCACCAACGCCTGGACCGGCAGGTAGCCGACTACCTGGCCTTGAGTGTGGATGTAGACACTGCGAGCAGCGACGATGTACCCTTGGACTACTGGTTGCGCAGGCTTGACCTGTGGCCAGAGCTGTCCCAATTTGCCATACAACTTCTCTCTTGCCCTGCCGCAAGCGTCCTGTCAGAAAAGACCTTCAGTGCAGCTGGAGGCATTGTCACTGAGAAGAGAAGTCGCCTAAGTCACGACAGTGTTCAGTACCTGACCTTTATCAAAATGAATGAGGAATGGATCACGGAGGGCTACTGCACGATCGAAGACTAAGTCAGTCCCCACACACAGCATCTCTGCCTGCAGGCCACTTGCCTTCTCCGCCACCACCAACAGGGTCCAGGACTCTAGGCGGATTCCTGAATTTTTAAGGCCGCTGCTAGCAGTGGCCGCTACACTAATTTTTCTGGTGCGTGTACATGCCTGCCTAATTTTTCTGGCTGCACTGCGAGCGGCTGCAACAAAAAAACAAAAGGCATGTACATGTGCCCATCCCCCTTCGTGATCATTACCTTGCCGCGGTGAAGGGGCTTGCGTATCACAATGAAGCAATGACCGCCGGCTATTTGAGTGTCTCGGGTGGAGTTGGGACACAAAAGATAATAAGGTCGTTGCTTCATTGTGGTCAGACCAAATTTGATCAGCTGGACAGTCACTGTTGTTCTACCATTGAGCTACCACAGCCCGGCGACCATATGGGCTTGAAAACCACTCTCGCCACGGTGCGCACCAGTCCAGCACGGCCATCACTACATAAACAGCTGTTTGCGGTGCGTTACACAGTGAGTTTGGTGTATCAGTGTGAAGCAGAACTCTAATTACACTCCCTGATTGATGTATACACATGCAAGATGTTTTAAAGCATGTTAGGCCTGCAATTTAGCATTCAATGTGATTTCTGCCCTTAAAACGCTGCTTTGTGTCACATCCAGATTTTTCCCCGGGACTTTGGCCATGTATCCCACTCCGCCATGCCCCCCTCCAGGTGTTAGACCCCTTGAAACATCTTTTCCATCACTTTTGTGGCCAGCATATTTTTTTCTATTTTTCAAAGTTCGCATCCCCATTGAAGTCTATTGCGGTTCGCGAACTTTTCCGCGAACCGAACCTTCCGCGAAGGTTCGCAAACCTAAAATCGGAGGTTAGGCCCATCTCTATCTACTTTGTAAACGTTTAAATAAATATGGGATATCCAACAAAAAAAGTCATTTTTAGGAGTTTATTTTCACCTTGGGTTCACTTTCACCTCTGGTCCACCCTGGTTGAGAAATCCTGGGCTAGGTTCACATGAGGAGCAATGGGGACGGGACATTATAGACAATAGAACATTATATTGACCTTACTGCGTGTTTGAGAACAATGTTATTTGCATAGTAATTTACACAAAGTAGAAATGATCATATTTCACAAGAGAACATCCAAGAAGAGGCTGGAGATGTTACATGTGGTGTCCGTTGGTAGGAACACCGCAAGAGCGTTGGTGTGAAGCTAGTCATGGACATCCATGTGCTTCTTTTCACATATATTTCCCAGTCATTGCCATGGTAATGAGAAGGACAGGAAAGCATCAGTGTTTAATGGTGATGTAAAACATGCCCCTGGATTATTGGTTTGGGTTAGATGTACATAAACAACAGGCTGCTGTACAGGATGTTACACATGGAAAATATTCAAAAGAACCTGGCCTGAGTGGGGGGGGGGGGGGGTATTACCTTAGAGCAGACAAAGCTTCACCACCTTTGGAATAACCGGCAATAATCCGGACAGCCGGTGCTCGCCGTCCAGCAGGTACACCACTCCTGCAATCAACCAGCAGTATTGTAAAGAAGGACATGGCACTAAGAAGCTGTTGCAGCGACAAGCTGTATTAGGGCTGGTGCACACCAAGTGTTTTTGGTAGCGTTTTCAAAACCGCTGCCGCCTGTGAAAATGATTGATTAATGTATCTCAATGGGCTGGTGCACACCAGCGGTTTGAGGTTTTTAGCAAACCGCAAACGTGGCTCCTGCAGCATTTTTGCAGTTTGCAGATGCGTTTCTGCCTCAATGTAAAGTATAGGAAACGCTCAAACCGCTCTGAAAAACTCTAGATCAGAGCGGTTTTCCAGGCGTTTTTGTTACAGAAGCTGTTCAGTAACAGCTTTACTGTAACAATATCTGATATCTGCTACACAAAAACGCTCCAGAAAAAGCTAGGCATGTTTAGAAAATCTCTCTAAACATGCCTAGAATCGCTCTGAAAATCTGCTTCAAAAACTTCTAGGGTTTTGCGGATCTGCTAGAGGTTTTTGGTGTGCACTGGGCCTTAGAGCTTAGTGAACACACAACATGTTTTGGGCGGAGCACTTGAGGAAGGGCCCTGCCCGAAACATGTTGTGTGTGTGTTCACTAGCTCTAATACAGCGTGTCGCTGCAACAGCTTCTGAGTTCTATGTCCTTCTTTACAACACTCCTGGGTGGAGGGAAGCGTTATATTTGTAGAAACAATGGGCAGAAAGGTCACTACGAATAATCATTATGCTCTGGCAGACACTCTGTAAATCATTTTGTTGATACAGTGTAACAAATGGCCATTTATATATCACACGTTGGCAATCATTGCAGAAATCTCTAACACATTAGACTTTGGAAGCGAGGGCAGTGTTCATGCTCCCGTTTGGCATTACCCTTTCTATGTTGTACAGAGAGTCCCCCAATTACATTCGCTGCACAGAGCCCCCTCTCAAGGAAACAAAGTGTGACTCCACCTTCACACAAAGAAATGAAGACAACTTCCTTACGGATAAATATCTGCATTGAAGGCAGCGTTCGGCAAACATTTATAAACTTGACTTATCTTTCGCATTCTGCAGACTTTCACCTGATGGCCCCAGAAGACACAGAATAGGGAGTGCCTGTACATGGGCTGTGATCAGACGTTTGGCATCTAAAAAAACACATTCATCTGTGAACAGCTCTACCTCCATAAATGAAGCCTGTAACTGAGATGCAACATTTTAAAGAGTTACATACTTCAAGTGTTGCCATGACCGTGAGGAAGCATAATGCGACGTCCTGAAATTCATGGCAGACTGTGGGCTGAATTAGAAAGATAGAGTTATTAACTTTAAAGGAGTACTGTAGGGGGTAGGGGAAAAAGAGTTGAACTTACCTGGGGCTTCTAATGGTCCCCCGCAGACTTCCTGTGCAGCCACTCGCCGATGCTCTGGACCCCGCCTCTGGTTAACTTCTGAAATTTCCAACTTTAAAGTAAGAAAACCACTGCGCATGCGCTGCCCATGTTCTTGCTCGCGCTGACGTCACCAGGAGCGTACTGCGCAGGCACAGACCGTACTGGGCCTGCACAATACACTCCTGGTGATGTCAGCAGGAGCAAGGATGCGGCCGAGCAGGCACAGTGGTTTTCTGACTTTAAAGTCGGAAATTCCAGAAGTGAACCGGAGGCGGGCCCCGGAGCATCGGTGAGTGGCTGCACGGGCACAGGACATCTGTGGGGGACCATCAGAAGCCCCGGGTAAGTTCAACTCTTTTTCCCCCTACGCCCCTACAGTACGCCTTTAAGTGTTTCTCTTGGAAAAACCTAGAATCCTTTATCTGGAAATATGTCTATATATAAAGCGAAGTATATTACGTTCATTAGTGTTACCACGTGTAGTCTAGCAGCAAAAGATACAGACAGCGTTTCCTCTTATTTCCAACCTTTTCACTAAAAGTTTGAAGCTTGTGACTCATGCTGCCAGCTCACATTTCTGGTCAACGAAACAGAGTGAAGCCTCAACCTACAGTCAGTTCTATAAATATTGGGACATCAACACCATTCTGACATTTTTGTCTCTATATACAACCACAATGGATTTAAAATGAAATGAACACAATAGACTTGAGGTGCTAACAGTTAGCACCCTGGTGAAAAGCCCCTTATCACACCTAAACTCAGTTTAGGCGTGATAAGTTCAGGCATGATAAGTTTAGGCGTGATAAGTTTAGGCATGATAAGTTTCAGCACCAACTGGGTTAGCACCGCAGTGCACAGCTGATCAAAAGTTTTGCGCTAGCAAAGTCTGATGCACTTCGCATAGAGTTTAATGGTGCTGCTTTGCGTGCGGGACTTTGCGCCCGATCTAAACTTATCTAAACTTATTACGCCTAAACTTATTTATCACACCTAAACTTATCACGCCTAAACTGGCTTTTCACCAGCGTAGTACAATGGTTATCACGCCTAATGTCTTTTACTGGGTTAACACCGCTTTGTGAATCAAGCCCAATGTGCTTTAACTGAAGACTGTCAGCTTTAATTTGAGGGTATTTACATCCAAATTAGGTGAACGGTGTAGTAATGACAACAGTTTGCATATGTACCTCCCACTTGTTAAGGGAGTAAAAATAATGGGACACAAAAAAAATTATAAATAAAACTTTCACTTTTTGATACTTGGTTGCAAATCCTTTGCAGTCAATTACAGCCTGAAGCCTGGAGCGCATAGACATCACCATACGCTGGGTTTCATCCCTGGTGATGCTCTGCCAGGCCTCTACTGCACCTGTCTTCAGTTCCTGCTTGTTCTTGGGGCATTTTCCCTTCAGTTTTGTCTTCAGCAACTGAAATGCATGCTAAGTCGGATTCAGGTCAGGTGATTCACTTGGCCATTGCATAACATTCCACTTCTTTCCCTTCAAAAACTCTTTGGTGGCCTTTGCAGTATGCTTTGGGTCATTGTCCATCTGCACTATGAAGCGCGGTCCAATGAGTTCTGAAGCATTTGGCTTAATCCTGCTGCTTTTGTCAATGTCAACAATCAAGAAAAGACTTTATCAGAGTGAATACAGAGGGTTCACCACATGATGTAAACCAGGAGGCCAGATTAGAGTTTGCCAATGACAGATAAAAAGCCTTCATAGTTCTGCAACAACATCCTATGGGCAGATGAGACCAAAATGTACCAGAGTGATGGAAAGAAAAGAGTATGGAGAAGGAAAGTAATTGCTCATGATCCTAAACATACCACCTCATCAAACGAGCGGAAGTTAAGAGAATCGAGTGGAAAAACGATCGAGCGGAGAATGAATCGGAAAAAACGTATTGTGTGTGTAATGATCGCTGCTGCAGCAGCTATTGCTGGAAGTAGTGCTGCAGCTCAGGCAGTTCTGATGTCTTTCCATGCAAGCTGCATAGGTTTGTCTGTCTTTCCCTGCTGTCAGCTTGTGACTGATTATCATTCACCTGTGTGGGAATCTGCATGTCTGCTCCCATTGGATGACCTCAGTATAAAGATCTGCTTCCTGCAGGGTTTCCTTGGGTTTTCATAGCTTCAGCTTAAGCCTGTCTTGCTGTCGCTTTAGCCCCGATCGTGTTTCTTGTTATAAAGATACTTTGCTGGTCTTTGCATCATATATTGGTTCATTGCCAATATATATGCATACCAGCACGTTTATTATTTTCCTTGTATTTGTGTTACGTTGATATATCAGTGTTGCTGATATATACGTACACGAACTGTTTATTTCCTGTGTTCAGTTAGTCAGTTTTCCAGCACGTTTTGGTAGTTTGCGCGTACCGTGAACACCCGTGCTGAGCTAGTTATCCTGTTCCTGGTCCTGTTTGTGGATTGCGTTCATCTCTGCGAAGAGATAACGAATCCTTCTGAATCCTGTTCTGTTCCTGTTTGTGGATTGCATTCATCTCTGCGAAGAGATAACGAATCCTTCTGAATCCTGTTCTGTTCCTGTTTGTGGATTGCATTCATCTCTGCGAAGAGATAACGAATCCTTCTGAATCCTGTTCTGTTACCGTTTGTGGATTGCGTTCATCTCTGCGAAGAGATAGCGAATCCTTCTGAGTCCTGTTCCCTGTGTTACTCCATTCCTAGTCAGCGTTCCTGCTTATGTCATATATCGGTTCATTGCCGATATATACATATGTTAGTCAGACGTTACAAATAGTTTCATTGATAGCTGTAATTGTAATACGCTAGGAAAACATACTTATTGTATATTTATCTGTGTTACGTTCATCTATCTTAATCCTGCTATTTTCTGACTGCCCTGTCCTGTCTTTGTGAGGCACGCCATCGCCGCATCGCATTGGCTGCCTCATTCCAGTCTGTCTGGTTTTGGACGCTTGCTGTCGCTAAGTAGCCTCTAGCTAGCAAGCGTTCATTCTGTCTACCTGTCCTGATCTCCTCAGTTCTGGTTTATGCGCTCAGCGCTACTTTGCGCTGAGACGTTATAACGAAAGCATTGTTTGTGGCTGTCAGATCTGCACCGGCTCTGTGCGCCACAATCTCCTATTGGAGTCAGTCCTCCCCTCCACTATACTAGGGATAGCCTGTTTCCTTGTGCTAGTGTGTGTACCTCCTCCACGCCAGCTCATGCGTTGCATGCTGACTGTGGAGAATACACCACCAAGCGTCACATTATGAAAACCCCATTACCAATCCCCATTGTGGGGGGGAGTCCCAGAAAGTATGACACTGTTAATTATGGTTCCTGTTCCTTTAAGAAATTTGAAGAACTTAGCTCTGAAACAGAAAATGAGTTTTTCTCTGAATGTGCCAGGTTCCTGGCCAATCCTGATCTCCAAGCGACTCCTGTTTCAACCTGGGCACTCCAACTAAGTTATATTTTGTTTAAAGGGGAATTATTCCAGTGGGCATTTGATGTTCTCAATCATTCCGATTTGAAAGATAGACCGCTGGAATTTCTAGCGTTTGTGATCCATAACTGGTTGCGCATAGATCCATTGCCTTTTCCTCTTAATGAACTCCTGGCAGCAGGCCAATCAGCTGCTCCTTCAATTGCTTGCAAGAATGAGCAGCAAGCAGAAAGTGTTACTGATAATTTTCCTGCAGCTTTGAATAAATCACCAAAAACCGCCAGGTCAAAGGCAAAACGCAAACGTTCTAAGAAACGTGTCCAATCTGCAGAATCGTTATCCTTAGCGACTGAGACCTATAATGAGATTCTGCCATTAACAGATAATGAAATGCAATTGTCTTTTAGGGGAGTTAAATGGACTTATGAAACTACTAATGAACTTTCCTCCCTGGCTAGGGAAAATAAAGATTTTTGTTTAAAAGAATTATCTGAGTATGATTATGATGAGATATTACAGAGTATTGAACAAATCAACTTATTTGTGAACCAAGGGAAGTTTGCATACACTACAGTTCAACATTTGCTACAGGTATTGGAGATTCTTAAGAATAAGGAATCTGCCAATCACCTGCTAATTAACCCTATACATGTGCCTGCCACAATCATATCTGCAAACCATGATCTGCCTGTTAAGTATGCATGGGATCCTCCATTCGAGAGGGGAGAGATGGAAGCCCTGGTCTGTGAATGGAAGAATGATTCAAGTTCATTTTGTCAATTTTACAGTGCAAAAAGTGAAATGGTATTGAACGCATGCATTAAGTCAGCCTATAACCTAATAGAGGCTGGTGTGTGTAGGTATGACTGTGTGGCTCCCTTGATTGATGTGTGGGAACTGATTTTGGATGATTTTTATGTGACTCCGAATTCGCAAATTTGGCGTTCTGACCCGCCTGCTTCAGCACCTTTGGCTGATTCAGCAGGTGATTCGGAGCTCTTTTTGTGTGAAATTGAAGTTCCTGCAATTCCACCCTGTACCATGGATAACTCAGTGTTACTTCCCAGTAAAACAGAAGCCACTGATACATTCTTAACCTTGCCCTGCGCAAATTTCTCAGCAGAGAATCCAGAGGTCCTGCTGACTTCCGAGTCCAGCCTAGCCAGTACTCATGACTCTTTGTTTAGTGAAACAGACACCAGAAAAATGTTGCCTGTCTCTGCAAACACTTCTGCAGAAATTACCTGTGTTAATAAAGTTGAACTCCTGTCTGATCCAGCAGATGCGCAAACATTGTGTCTTGATCTTCCTGTTTCTACACCTCGCTCTAGTTTCGTGAATAGCTCAGAGCATCTGCTATGTGAACCTGAAATCGCAGAATTATTACCTTGTTCAGAAAATTTTCCAATAAATTTGCCCTGTACCATGAATTGTGCAGTAGATCTCTCCAATGAAACTCAGGTCACAGAATCATTATGCTGTCCAGCAGGTGCTTCCATGGTTTTGCCCTGCAATATGGACTGTTCAGTGATCCTGTCCAGTGAAGCTGTGGTCGCAGAGTCTTATGCTTCACCCAGTATTTTGGATACTTTAAACCCTCTAGCAGAGGAGGCTGAAGCACTGCTTACCTCAGTTGGTGTTGCAGTAATATTCACTTGTCTAGCAGCTGTTTTGGAATTAAAGTCTGCTCTAATAAAACTTGATGAATTTCTGCCCAGCAAAGCAGAAGCCATTGAAATATTGTCCTCGTCAGCAAGTGTGTCAGATACCTTGCCCTGTACACAGTCTGATTTAACCAATGTTGTTGAGTCCCTCTCCAGTGTTGTAACAGCCGAGGAACTCCAGCCCTGTCCTCTGAATGTTTCAGAAGTCTTGCCCTGTAACATGGATAATTCTGATTCTCTGGTCAAAATAATAGAAATCTCAGAATTTCAGTCCGGTCTGATGAGTGTTCCTGAAACCCAGCCCTGTATCCTGAAAGATTCTAGTTCTCTGGCCGCTGTGGCAGAGGTTCCAGAGTCCCCTTCCTGTCCAGGGAATTCCTCAGTTTTGCCTAGTCCAGTGGGGGCTGCTGCAATACTGACTTGTTCTGCAGCGCCTCATGAGCTCCAATCCAGTGTATTAAATGAGTCTCTGTCCAGTCCAGAGGTAGTTGTGGAGTCCCTGTCTGGTTCAGTGCATACATCAGAAGATTTGTCCTGTCTGGTTAGTGCCCCTGAATCTGATTTGTTACTGACTTTGCTGGAATCAGCGACATCTAAGTCTGATCCAGCATTCTCGTGTAAAAGTCCAGTAGTTGCGAAGTTTAGTCATGATGATTTTTTTTTGGCCAGTCCTGGTTTTGGTCCTGTCTTGGCTGACCCTGAGGCTCACAGTTCCTTGACATGCCCAGAGGTTTCTCTTGTGCCGGTGTGCCCAGATGTTCTTTGTGTGCCAGAATGCCCAAGTGTGTCTAAGGTGTTAGCGTGCTCTGATGCTTCCTTAGTGGGAACACGTTCTGATATTGCCAGTCTGCCTGCATGCCCAGAGATGGTTCTGGTCCCTGAAAGCCCTGATATTGATGTTTGTCCTTGTGGCCCTGACTCGGGAATTGCCCTAGGTTCCATAGGGGTTCTTGATGGTTCTCCATGTGAGCCTAAGGGGCATTCTGACCTATGGGGATCTCTTTGGAGCTTCAAGGTGTTCTGGGAGGTCTCTGAGAAAACTTGTCCTGGTGCCTTGGACTGGTTCAACAGTGGGTTTTGTCTTGGTAAAGACAGTACCGGTGGGCATTGCAAAGGCTTTGGCGTTTCTGAACTGTTCCTGGAAGGCGGTGGGTATCGCTCAGGGAGTTTCGGAGGGCTTTCTTCTGGAAATCATGGTTCTGATGGGTGTCACACTGGGGCTTGTAGTACTGATGGGCATGGTTCTGTAGGTTCTGGTTCTGATGGGTCCAGTCTTGTGGGGACTGATTCTGGAATTCGGTCTTGCCGGGCTGTCCCGGTCATCATGAATTATCAGTCAGACTGTTTTGTTGGAAATTTCAGTTTTGAAAAGCGTCTGGAATCCGCTTTTAAAGGCGGGGGTACTGTAATGATCGCTGCTGCAGCAGCTATTGCTGGAAGTAGTGCTGCAGCTCAGGCAGTTCTGATGTCTTTCCATGCAAGCTGCATAGGTTTGTCTGTCTTTCCCTGCTGTCAGCTTGTGACTGATTATCATTCACCTGTGTGGGAATCTGCATGTCTGCTCCCATTGGATGACCTCAGTATAAAGATCTGCTTCCTGCAGGGTTTCCTTGGGTTTTCATAGCTTCAGCTTAAGCCTGTCTTGCTGTCGCTTTAGCCCCGATCGTGTTTCTTGTTATAAAGATACTTTGCTGGTCTTTGCATCATATATTGGTTCATTGCCAATATATATGCATACCAGCACGTTTATTATTTTCCTTGTATTTGTGTTACGTTGATATATCAGTGTTGCTGATATATACGTACACGAACTGTTTATTTCCTGTGTTCAGTTAGTCAGTTTTCCAGCACGTTTTGGTAGTTTGCGCGTACCGTGAACACCCGTGCTGAGCTAGTTATCCTGTTCCTGGTCCTGTTTGTGGATTGCGTTCATCTCTGCGAAGAGATAACGAATCCTTCTGAATCCTGTTCTGTTCCTGTTTGTGGATTGCATTCATCTCTGCGAAGAGATAACGAATCCTTCTGAATCCTGTTCTGTTCCTGTTTGTGGATTGCATTCATCTCTGCGAAGAGATAACGAATCCTTCTGAATCCTGTTCTGTTACCGTTTGTGGATTGCGTTCATCTCTGCGAAGAGATAGCGAATCCTTCTGAGTCCTGTTCCCTGTGTTACTCCATTCCTAGTCAGCGTTCCTGCTTATGTCATATATCGGTTCATTGCCGATATATACATATGTTAGTCAGACGTTACAAATAGTTTCATTGATAGCTGTAATTGTAATACGCTAGGAAAACATACTTATTGTATATTTATCTGTGTTACGTTCATCTATCTTAATCCTGCTATTTTCTGACTGTCCTGTCCTGTCTTTGTGAGGCACGCCATCGCCGCATCGCATTGGCTGCCTCATTCCAGTCTGTCTGGTTTTGGACGCTTGCTGTCGCTAAGTAGCCTCTAGCTAGCAAGCGTTCATTCTGTCTACCTGTCCTGATCTCCTCAGTTCTGGTTTATGCGCTCAGCGCTACTTTGCGCTGAGACGTTATAACGAAAGCATTGTTTGTGGCTGTCAGATCTGCACCGGCTCTGTGCGCCACAATCTCCTATTGGAGTCAGTCCTCCCCTCCACTATACTAGGGATAGCCTGTTTCCTTGTGCTAGTGTGTGTACCTCCTCCACGCCAGCTCATGCGTTGCATGCTGACTGTGGAGAATACACCACCAAGCGTCACATTGTGTTCCCAGCATTAACCCTTACTCCTCAACAAATGCCACAGTCACTCCCATATAGAGCAAAACTCTAATAAACTGACTTTGTAGCTCAACTCCAGGGAACCTTTCTGTATGCATTTAACAGAACTTTATTTTAAAACCAAGTTTGCAACATAGATTATTTATTTCTCAACATCTTTCTAGCCTCGTCACTCATTTTCTAAATCCGTTATTCCCTACTAGAGAAGGCCAGCCAATCAGGCATAACAGGCCATTGGTTGGTTGAGGAGTGGGAAAGGAAAGGGGGGGGGGGGGGAAGCGCGTGACTTCAGCTGACAAAGCAATCACATTCTCACCTGTTTGCCCATGTGACTAGATGGGGGAGTGTTCAATGCTGAGAGCGAGCAGGCAACTGCTAGTCGCAGAGGAGGTAATGAGGTTCTATGAATTAGTGCTGTAGGTATTTTCACCACACATAGGGGTGTATTTATTTAGCAAATGACTGTAGCATTTTTACGGGTACTTCCAATATTGAGATGTGCACATAGCAGGACCTGCGTTACATAGGTAATGCACACATTAACACAATACCAAGCATTGTAGCATGCAGTACCTGGGTAACGTGACCGTTACGCTAATTGTGCAGCACGTGCTACCTTCAATGTCAGAAGCATTGGTAAAATTGCAGTTTGCTAAATACACCCAATACGCAAATATAAACTAATGGTTCACTTCAACACACATACAGGGCAGGTTCCTTACCTTTTCGCTGTCTAAATGTAGAGCTAGACCCAGGACTGGCTCCAAATACCTTCTGCATCTGGACAGTGCCAAAACAGCCATTATATACTATAAGTACTTTAAAGCAGTAGTAGCCATACTATGCCAGGGAAAAAAAAAACACATATATAAGTAGATAAATACTTGACCTACTTACATAACACATGTATTATACTGTCCACGTTTTGATTTCAGTGAATGTTATATAGTAAATGACGAGAATTCTGTTCCTTGTGGGGGCCATGTCTTTTGCCCACAGTTAAGGCTAACTCGTGATGTCATTTCTGCCCTTTACTTTTTTTCTTGTCTCCTCCAATCGCTGAGTTGCCTCAGCCTTGCTTGTAAACACAAGTGAGTAGGGGATTAGGTTTCAGACAGGGGTCTAGTCCTGGGAAAAGAAGTGAGTGGACTCACCTCCAAAAAATGGGCGTGGTCAAGCATAATGTGGGCGTGGTCACGGGTGGGGCCAAATATACATGACCTTAGCAGTGATGTAAAAGGTCTGCCGGGGAAGTTTGAGCTCTGCCGTAGTGTATCCCGACAAAATAGATGCAATCTGACAGCATTTCACCAAAAAGACACATGGGGCTTGATTCACAAAGCGGTGCTAACCTACTTAGCACGTCTAAAGTCTTTAGATGCGCTAACCAGGGTGCTAAGTAGGTTAGCACCGGATTTCTCAATCAGATCGCGCGCTAACTTTGCGCGCGCAAAGTTTTACGCGCGCTGAGTCCCATAGGCTTTAAAGGGCACTTTGCGCGGAGCGCCCTGCGCTCTGCAGTACGCGCGTAAAGTTTTACGCGCATAAAGTTTTGCGCGCGTAAAGTTTTATGCGCAAAAAGCTTGTTTAGACGTGCTAAGGGGGTATTCACAGGCGTGCTAACAGTTAGCACCGCTTTGTGAATCAAGCCCATAATCTGGTAGAAGTTCCTCCAAAATACAGATAACATGGCAGTGGTTCCCCCAAAATAGACAATGTGGCAGCAGCAGTTCCCCCAACATACACATAATTTGGAAGCAGTTCCCCAAAATATGAGAAAACCTGGCAGCGGATAACCCAATATACACGTAACACCCAAAATACATATAATCTGGCAGCAGTGGTCCCCCAAACATACACAATCTGGCAGCAGTTCCACCCCAAAAAAAGTAATCTGGCAGCAGACGTTCCCCTAATTTACACATAATCTGGCAGCTGTTCCCCAAAATGCATAACAGCGGTTCCACAAAAATGCAGATTATCTGACAGCAGTTCCCCCAAAATAGGTACCCCAAGCATAGGTAGCCAGGACTATAGGTGTTCCCAGTATAAGTAGCCATGAGTATAGTAGTCCCAGTATATGTAGCCAGAGGTATATGTCCCCAGTATATGTAGCCAGAGGTATATGTCCCCAGTATATGTAGCCAGGGTAATATGTCCCCAGTATATGTAGCCAGGGGTATATGTGCCAGTATATGTAGTCAGGGATATATGTCCCCAGTATATGTAGCCAGGGGTATATGTCCCCAGTATATGTAGCCAGGGGTATATGTGCCCCAGTATATGTAGCCAGGGGTATGTGTCCCCAGTATATGTAGCCAGGGGTATGTGTCCCCAGTATATGTAGCCAGGGGTATATGTGCCCAGTATATGTAGCCAGGGGTATATGTGCCTAGTATATGTAGCCAGAGGTATATGTGCCTAGTATATGTAGCCAGGGGTATATGTGCCCCAGTATATGTAGCCAAGGGTATATGTGCCCCAGTATATGTAGCCAGGGGTATATGTGCCCCAGTATATGTAGCCAGGGGTATATGTCCCCAGTATATGTAGCCAGAGGTATATGTGCCTAGTATATGTAGCCAGAGGTATATGTGCCTAGTATATGTAGCCAGAGTTATATGTCCCCAGTATATGTAGCCAGAGGTATATGTCCCCAGTATATGTAGCCAGGGGGATATGTCCCCAGCCCAGTATATGTAGCCAGGGGTATATGTGCCAGTATATGTAGTCAGGGATATATGTCCCAGTATATGTAGCCAGGGGTATATGTGCCCAGTATATGTAGCCAGGGGTATATGTGCCCCAGTATATGTAGCCAGGGGTATATGTGCCCCAGTATATGTAGCCAGGGGTATGTGTCCCCAGTATATGTAGCCAGGGGTATATGTGCCCAGTATATGTAGCCAGGGGTATATGTGCCTAGTATATGTAGCCAGAGGTATATGTGCCTAGTATATGTAGCCAGGGGTATATGTGCCCCAGTATATGTAGCCAAGGGTATATGTGCCCCAGTATATGTAGCCAGGGGTATATGTGCCCCAGTATATGTAGCCAGGGGTATATGTCCCCAGTATATGTAGCCAGAGGTATATGTGCCTAGTATATGTAGCCAGAGGTATATGTGCCTAGTATATGTAGCCAGAGTTATATGTCCCCAGTATATGTAGCCAGAGGTATATGTCCCCAGTATATGTAGCCAGGGGGATATGTCCCCAGCCCAGTATATGTAGCCAGGGGTATATGTGCCAGTATATGTAGTCAGGGATATATGTCCCAGTATATGTAGCCAGGGGTATATGTGCCCAGTATATGTAGCCAGGGGTATGTGTCCCCAGTATATGTAGCCAGGGGTATATGTGCCCCAGTATATGTAGCCAGGGGTATATGTGCCCCAGTATATGTAGCCAGGGGTATATGTGCCCCAGTATATGTAGCCAGGGGTATATGTGCCCCAGTATATGTAGCCAGGGATATGTGTCCCCAGTATATGTAGCCAGGGGTATATGTGCCCCAGTATATGTAGCCAGGGATATATGTGCCCCAGTATATGTAGCCAGGGATATATGTGCCCAGTATATGTAGCCAGGGGTATATGTGCCCCAGTATATGTAGCCAGGGGTATATGTGCCCCAGTATATGTAGCCAGGGGTATGTGTCCCCAGTATATGTAGCCAGGGGTATGTGTCCCCAGTATATGTAGCCAGGGGTATATGTGCCCAGTATATGTAGCCAGGGATGTATGTATCCCCAGTATATGTAGCCAGGGGTATATGTGCCCCAGTATATGTAGCCAGGGGTGTATGTGTCCCCAGTATATGTAGCCAGGGGTGTATGTGCCCCAGTATATGTAGCCTGGGATGTATGTGTCCCCAGTATATGTAGCCAGGGGGTATATGTCCCCAGAATAGGTAGTAAGGTGTCCCCCAGCTGGAGAGAAGCAGCGGAGTGGAAGGAGAGCTGTGAGCAGCGGTGGGGGAGGGCGGACATCTCCCCCCCTCTCAGTGGCATAGCTAAGGAGCTGTGGGCCCCGATGCAAGTTTTACAATGGGCCCCCCCAAGCACTCTATATATGACAATTGATACAGCGCACCAAAACCTGTCAATGGCAAATACAGTGTCAGAGGTGCTAGAAGGGGATGGGGAACAGCTTGTTAATGATTACCACTATTCAAAGTATCTATAGAAGTGATTATTATGAGCACAGGATCAATAGAGAGCTAATACGGTAGTTGAGGGAGGGCCCTTCGGGGCCCCTCTGGCCCAAGGGCCCCGATGCGGTCGCTACCTTTGTACCCCCTATTGCTACGCCCCTGCCCCCTCCCTCACCTTAGGTGCTCTCCTTCCCTCGCTCTCCCCTCCGAACTAATGTGCGAGCAGCCAGCAGCGGGCGGGACTTACCTCTCCTCGTCGTCGGAACACCGGATCTGCATGCCGCAAGTCTGGTCTGGTCCAGACCAGAGCAGCGGCACGCAGATCCGGAGCCAGAACGAGGAGAGGTAAGTCCCGCCCGCTGCTGGCTGCTCGCACATTAGTTCGGAGGGGAGAGCGAGGGAAGGAGAGCACCTAAGGTGAAGGGGGGGGGGGAGATGTCCGCCCTCCCCCACCGCTGCTCACAGCTCTCCTTCCACTCCGCTGCTCCCCTCCACAAATGCCAGGGAGGACGGCGCCACTGTCGGGAAATAGTAAGTGGACGCCGCGCCCCCCCCGCGTCCACGCCCCAATTGACCCCTGGTTTCAGATAAGGAGCTGGCAGGGAAAAGGGAAGAGGAGGAATAGATTATAGATAAAAAGAACCCCCAACATGCAATTCTTTAGCACGACTACAAAAGGGCCAGTGTTCCTTAAGTATGTGATAACTCCAAATCATAACACACATAGCAGCAGAAAAAGTTTTGAATGCATGCTTAGCAGTTGCTGTTGAAATTTGATTTTTATGGTGACGATACCGCTTTAACACTTTAATATTGTTTTGTAGTGAGTGGGATATTGAGGCTGCCATATTATTTTTGAACTGTAACGCTTGGTGGTGTATTCTCCACAGTCAGCATGCAACGCATGAGCTGGCGTGGATGAGGTACACACACTAGCACCAGGAAACAGGCTATCCCTAGTATAGTGGAGGGGAGGACTGACTCCAAAAGGAGATTGTGGCGCACAGAGCCGGTGCAGATCTGACAGCCACAAACAATGCTTTCGTTATAACGTCTCAGCGCAAAGTAGCGCTGAGCGCACAAACCAGGACTGAGGAGATCAGGACAGGTAGACAGAATGAACGCTTGCTAGCTAGCGGCTACTTAGCGACAGCAAGCGTCCAAAACCAGACAGACTGGAATGAGGCAGCCAATGCGATGCGGCGATGGCGTGCCTCACAAAGACAGGACAGGATAGTCAGAAAATAGCAGGATTAAGATAGATGAACGTAACACAGATAAATATACAATAAGTATGTTTTCCTAGCATATTACAATTACAGCTATCAATGAAACTATTTGTAACTTCTGACTAACATATGTATATATCGGCAATGAACCGATATATGACATAAGCAGGAACGCTGACTAAGACTGGAGTAACACAGGGAACAGGACTCAGAAGGATTCGCTATCTCTTCGCAGAGATGAACGCAATCCACAAACGGTAACAGAACAGGATTCAGAAGGATTCGTTATCTCTTCGCAGAGATGAACGCAATCCACAAACAGTAACAGAACAGGATTCAGAAGGATTCGTTATCTCTTCGCAGAGATGAACGCAATCCACAAACGGTAACAGAACAGGATTCAGAAGGATTCGTTATCTCTTCGCAGAGATGAACGCAATCCACAAACAGAACCAGGAGCAGGGTAACTACCTCAGCACGGGTGGTCACGGTACGCGCAACCTACCAAAACGTGCTGGAAAGCTGACTAACTGCACACAGGATATAAACAGTTTGTGTACGTATACATCAGCGACACTGATGTATTAACGTAACACAAATACAAGGAAAATAATAAACGTGCTGGTATGCATATATATTGGCAATGAACCAATATATGATGCAAAGACCAGCAAAGTATCTTTATAACAAGAAACACGATCGGGGGCTAAAGCGACAGCAAGACAGGCTTAGGCTGAAGCTATGAAAACCCAAGGAAACCCTGCAGGAAGCGGATCTTTATACTGAGGTCATCCAATGGGAGCAGACATGCAGATTCCCACACAGGTGAATGATAATCAGTCACAAGCTGACAGCAGGGAAAGACAGACAAAGCTATGCAACTTGCATGGAAATAGATCAGAACTGCCTGAGCTGCAGCACTACTTCCAGCAATAGCTGCTGCAGCAGCGATCATTACAGTACCCCCGCCTTTAAAAGTGGATTCCAGACGCTTTTCAAAACTGAAATTTCCAACAAAACAGTCTGACTGATAATTCATGATGACCGGGACAGCCCGGCAAGACCGAATTCCAGAATCAGTCCCCACAAGACTGGACCCATCAGAACCAGAACCTACAGAACCCTGCCCATCAGTACTACAAGCCCCAGTGTGACACCCATCAGAACCATGATTTCCAGAAGAAAGCCCTCCGAAACTCCCTGAGCGATACCCACCGCCTTCCAGGAACCGTTCAGAAACGCCAAAGCCTTTGCAATGCCCACCGGTACTGTCTTTACCAACACAAAACCCACTGTTGAACCAGTCCAAGGCACCAGGACAAGTTCTCAGAGACCTCCCAGAACACCTTGAAGCTCCAAAGAGATCCCCATAGGTCAGAATGCCCCTTAGGCTCACATGGAGAACTATCCAGAACCCCTATGGAACCTAGGGCAATTCCCGAGTCAGGGCCACAAGGACAAACATCAATATCAGGGCTTTCAGGGACCAGAACCATCTCTGGGCATGCAGGCAGACTGGCAATATCAGAACGTGTTCCCACTAAGGAAGCATCAGAGCACGCTAACACCTTAGACACACTTGGGCATTCTGGCACACAAAGAACATCTGGGCACACCGGCACAAGAGAAACCTCTGGGCATGTCAAGGAACTGTGAGCCTCAGGGTCAGCCAAGACAGGACCAAAACCAGGACTGGCCAAAAAAAAATCATCATGACTAAACTTCGCAACTACTGGACTTTTACACGAGAATGCTGGATCAGACTTAGATGTCGCTGATTCCAGCAAAGTCAGTAACAAATCAGATTCAGGGGCACTAACAAGACAGGACAAATCTTCTGATGTATGCACTGAACCAGACAGGGACTCCACAACTACCTCTGGACTGGACAGAGACTCATTTAATACACTGGATTGGAGCTCATGAGGCGCTGCAGAACAAGTCAGTATTGCAGCAGCCCCCACTGGACTAGGCAAAACTGAGGAATTCCCTGGACAGGAAGGGAACTCTGGAACCTCTGCCACAGCGGCCAGAGAACCAGAATCTTTCAGGATACAGGGCTGGGTTTCAGGAACACTCATCAGACCGGACTGAAATTCTGAGATTTCTATTATTTTGACCAGAGAATCAGAATTATCCATGTTACAGGGCAAGACTTCTGAAACATTCAGAGGACAGGGCTGGAGTTCCTCGGCTGTTACAACACTGGAGAGGGACTCAACATTGGTTAAATCAGACTGTGTACAGGGCAAGGTATCTGACACACTTGCTGACGAGGACAATATTTCAATGGCTTCTGCTTTGCTGGGCAGAAATTCATCAAGTTTTATTAGAGCAGACTTTAATTCCAAAACAGCTGCTAGACAAGTGAATATTACTGCAACACCAACTGAGGTAAGCAGTGCTTCAGCCTCCTCTGCTAGAGGGTTTAAAGTATCCAAAGTACTGGGTGAAGCATAAGACTCTGCGACCACAGCTTCACTGGACAGGATCACTGAACAGTCCATATTGCAGGGCAAAACCATGGAAGCACCTGCTGGACAGCATAATGATTCTGTGACCTGAGTTTCATTGGAGAGATCTACTGCACAATTCATGGTACAGGGCAAATTTATTGGAAAATTTTCTGAACAAGGTAATAATTCTGCGATTTCAGGTTCACATAGCAGATGCTCTGAGCTATTCACGAAACTAGAGCGAGGTGTAGAAACAGGAAGATCAAGACACAATGTTTGCGCATCTGAATCACCATTCATTTGTAAAATTGGAAAATTCAGATGCTGGGGTTCTGAGTTTACTAGACAGGATTGCTGGGACTCGGAAACTGATGCAGTGCACCTACTGGCATCTGCTGGATCAGACAGGAGTTGAACTTTATTAACACAGGTAATTTCTGCAGAAGTGTTTGCAGAGACAGGCAAGATTTTTCTGGTGTCTGTTTCACTAAACAAAGAGTCATGAGTACTGGCTAGACTGGACTCGGAAGTCAGCAGGACCTCTGGATTCTCTGCTGAGAAATTTGCGCAGGGCAAGGTTAAGAATGTATCAGTGGCTTCTGTTTTACTGGGAAGTAACACTGAGTTATCCCTGGTACAGGGTGGAATTGCAGGAACTTCAATTTCACACAAAAAGAGCTCCGAATCACCTGCTGAATCAGCCAAAGGTGCTGAAGCAGGCGGGTCAGAACGCCAAATTTGCGAATTCGGAGTCACATAAAAATCATCCAAAATCAGTTCCCACACATCAATCAAGGGAGCCACACGGTCATACCTACACACACCAGCCTCTATTAGGTTATAGGCTGACTTAATGCATGCGTTCAATACCATTTCACTTTTTGCACTGTAAAATTGACAAAATGAACTTGAATCATTCTTCCATTCACAGACCAGGGTTTCCATCTCTCCCCTCTCGAATGGAGGATCCCATGCATACTTAACAGCGAAACATTTAGGCTGATCACAGTCTGCAGATATGATTGTGGCAGGCACATGTATAGGGTTAATTAGCAGGTGATTGGCAGATTCCTTATTCTTAAGAATTTCCAATACCTGTAGCAAGTGTTGAACTGTAGTGTATGCAAACTTCCCTTGGTTCACAAATAAGTGGATTTGTTCAATACTCTGTAATATCTCATCATAATCATACTCAGATAATTCTTTTAAACAAAAATCTTTATTTCCCCTAGCCAGGGAGGAAAGTTCATTAGTAGTTTCATAAGTCCATTTAACTCCCCTGAAAGACAATTGCATTTCATTATCTGTTAATGGCAGAATCTCATTATAGGTCTCAGTCGCTAAGGATAATGATTCTGCAGATTGGACACGTTTCTTAGAACGTTTGCGTTTTGCCTTTGACCTTGCGGTTTTTGGTGATTTATTCAAAGCTGCAGGAAAATTATCAGTAACACTTTCTGCTTGCTGCTCATTCTTGCAAGCAATTGAAGGAGCAGCTGATTGGCCTGCTGCCAGGAGTTCATTAAGAGGAAAAGGCAATGGATCTATGCGCAACCAGTTATGGATCACAAACGCTAGAAATTCCAGCGGTCTATCTTTCAAATCGGAATGATTGAGAACATCAAATGCCCACTGGAATAATTCCCCTTTAAACAAAATATAACTTAGTTGGAGTGCCCAGGTTGAAACAGGAGTCGCTTGGAGATCAGGATTGGTCAGGAACCTGGCACATTCAGAGAAAAACTCATTTTCTGTTTCAGAGCTAAGTTCTTCAAATTTTTTAAAGGAACAGGAACCATAATTAACAGTGTCATACTTTCTGGGAATCCCCCCCACAATGGGGATTGGTAATGGGGTTTTCATAATGTGAGGCTTGGTGGTGTATTCTCCACAGTCAGCATGCAACGCATGAGCTGGCGTGGAGGAGGTACACACACTAGCACCAGGAAACAGGCTATCCCTAGTATAGTGGAGGGGAGGACTGACTCCAAAAGGAGATTGTGGCGCACAGAGCCGGTGCAGATCTGACAGCCACAAACAATGCTTTCGTTATAACGTCTCAGCGCAAAGTAGCGCTGAGCGCACAAACCAGGACTGAGGAGATCAGGACAGGTAGACAGAATGAACGCTTGCTAGCTAGCGGCTACTTAGCGACAGCAAGCGTCCAAAACCAGACAGACTGGAATGAGGCAGCCAATGCGATGCGGCGATGGCGTGCCTCACAAAGACAGGACAGGATAGTCAGAAAATAGCAGGATTAAGATAGATGAACGTAACACAGATAAATATACAATAAGTATGTTTTCCTAGCATATTACAATTACAGCTATCAATGAAACTATTTGTAACTTCTGACTAACATATGTATATATCGGCAATGAACCGATATATGACATAAGCAGGAACGCTGACTAAGACTGGAGTAACACAGGGAACAGGACTCAGAAGGATTCGCTATCTCTTCGCAGAGATGAACGCAATCCACAAACGGTAACAGAACAGGATTCAGAAGGATTCGTTATCTCTTCGCAGAGATGAACGCAATCCACAAACAGTAACAGAACAGGATTCAGAAGGATTCGTTATCTCTTCGCAGAGATGAACGCAATCCACAAACGGTAACAGAACAGGATTCAGAAGGATTCGTTATCTCTTCGCAGAGATGAACGCAATCCACAAACAGAACCAGGAGCAGGGTAACTACCTCAGCACGGGTGGTCACGGTACGCGCAACCTACCAAAACGTGCTGGAAAGCTGACTAACTGCACACAGGATATAAACAGTTTGTGTACGTATACATCAGCGACACTGATGTATTAACGTAACACAAATACAAGGAAAATAATAAACGTGCTGGTATGCATATATATTGGCAATGAACCAATATATGATGCAAAGACCAGCAAAGTATCTTTATAACAAGAAACACGATCGGGGGCTAAAGCGACAGCAAGACAGGCTTAGGCTGAAGCTATGAAAACCCAAGGAAACCCTGCAGGAAGCGGATCTTTATACTGAGGTCATCCAATGGGAGCAGACATGCAGATTCCCACACAGGTGAATGATAATCAGTCACAAGCTGACAGCAGGGAAAGACAGACAAAGCTATGCAACTTGCATGGAAATAGATCAGAACTGCCTGAGCTGCAGCACTACTTCCAGCAATAGCTGCTGCAGCAGCGATCATTACATGAACATTGTCAATTACCTGCATGTCCTGATGATCTCTTTGCTGCAGGAGTGTAATTCAAACACTGCTGGAGCCTAGCCTGGTGTCAGTCCAGCAAAACTTCATGTCGGAGTACTTAATCTACATGATTGTTCTAGGTCAGTAGCATAAAGCAAACCTGCAGGGGGTGGATAAAAGTTAGCTGGAAGCTGGTCCTGAGGCTTCCCAGATCCTCATTAATGCTACGTACACACATGCGACAACGATCGTTCGTTGAGAACGACAAACGAACTTTTAATTGATGAAAAAACGACCTAAGTAAAGTTAGTTTTAAAAGGTGTGTAACGATCTGATCGTTAGAACGAACGTTACATCACAAAAAGCAACTATTGCGCCTGCGCATAAAAATGAGAAGTTTCATGGAGAAATAGTGAAATGCGCATGTCAAGCCTAGTACGAACGACCGTTTCCAACGATGTACTACTTTTGCAAACGATCGTCGTTGGTTAAAATCTGCCGAGACAGAACTTTCTTTTGTAGCGATTTGGCTCGTTCGTCGTTTGCCTTAATAGTCGGTGGTTCGTTTTTAGTAACGATCGTCGTTGGTAAAGATCGGGGAACGATCGTTACAAACGACTATAGTCGCATGTGTGTACGCACCTTAAGACAATCATCCCAGAGTGGGACAATTGGAGCAGCCATTTATTTTGGGGTAGAGTAAGTTAGTAGTGTATGCTACAGCAGTAGCGTGCATACTTTGAAAATGTTATTTGCGCTGCCACACTTAAGGTGGCCACATACCATACAATTTTTTTAAATATCTGTTCAATTTAAGAATTGCAATCAATTTTTCTGACTGATTGTAACATTTGAAAAATACGACCAATGTACCACACACATATGTTCAATTTTGTCCCTAATTGTGATAAAAATGATTGGAAAATCAGAGAAAATTGCTAGGGTGTGTATATTAATAAATTGATCTAACACACACACCATACAATCTTTAGAAAGATTGAAGAAAAATATCTGGCATTCCAGTTCGATTAAAATAGAAAAAATGGGAAATCCAATCTGATTTTTCAGCCAAATGAAAAAAAAGCTTTCGATTTTTTTCGAGAGATCCGATCGTTTTTATCCAATTGCCGTAAAATCGGATAATTTTATTGTATCGTGTGTGGACACCTTAAGCTGTGCTGCTTGAGCAGTGTAGCTTAGTGAATCCTCCTGTCCCCTACCCCTGTACTAGACTATCACCATGGGTACAAGGCTTTAGGGCTCAGACAAACTATAAGCAATTTTTTGAGCACTTTTTGGCCTCCAGCGCTTTTTGAGAGCTTTTTAAAAAACGCTCCCATTGACTTACATTAGAGTCGCAATAAAATTGCGCGATTTGACCGCGATTTTAATGTAAGTCATTGGGAGCGTTTTTTTTAAAAAGCTCTCAGAAAGCTCTGGAGGCCAAAAAGTGCTTAGAAAAGTGCTTATAGTGTGCCTGAACCCGTTAGGCCCTATTAAGGCTGCTTTATTTATTTTCTATATTTATATTTATTTTCAATGGTAGTTACCTGCTGATCCGGTGCCTGTAACACCCTAAGGCTTAGGGTGTTACAGGCACCGGATCAGCAGGTAACTACCATTGAAAATAAATATAAATATATCAAATAAATAAAGCAGCCTTAATTTCCCTCTAACTACCCTGTAGGGTCACTTTAAAGATTTGGACAGCAGTACCAGGGATGACAGGCTAGTGCCTCAGTTACCTGCAGGGTAATATAAAAGACTGTGGATAGCAGTGAAAGTCATTTACAAACACAATATTACTAACGGGAATTCATTTTATGTTACAGATAGAGACATTTCTATGCTTTACATGCACTGCACATGCTGTAGGGCCCTGCATACAACATGAGGGGCGCTCAAGTATGTCAACAATGTATGATGCAGCGGTAACAAATCAGGAACCACACAGCTTTCACCACATTGCCATTATAAAACTACTCAATAAAAACACCTGACATTCAACACCACTAGGGGCGCATGTGTCCCTCTAGTGCGATCGTCGCCGGCATCAATAGCAAACAGGGGAATGCGTATATAAGCCTGTTTGGCTTCTCCTGTCGCCATGGCGATGATCGGAATGACGTCATGGACATCAGCCGACGTCCTGACGTCAGACGCCTCCGATCCAGCCCATAGCGCTGCCCGGAACTCATTGGTCCAGGCAGCGCAGGGCTCTGGCAGGGGGGGCCCTCTTGCGCCGCTGCGTGCGGGCGATCGCCGCAGAGCGGCGGCGATCAAGCTGTACGCGCGGCTAACAAAGTGCTAGCCGCGCGTACAGCATTTTAAATGGAGCAAATCGCCCCACCAGGGGCTGAGATATATTCCTGCGCGGCATAGCACGAGCTCAGCTCGGGCTTACCGCCAGGAAGGCTAAAGAAAACCTGTACTAAAAAACATCCCCTGGGGGGTACTTACCTCGGGAGGAGGAAGCCTTAGGGTCCCAACGAGGCTTCCCCCATCCCTGTAGCTGCAGGCAGTCCAGCGCTGGCTCCCCCGAAGTGTCCCGCCATCCTCCCCTGACAAGTGCTGATTTATTTACCTTGCCAAGATCCAGCGTAGTAAGGCGGAAATAGCCAAACCCGATCATATCCGCTGTACTGCGCAGGGGCAAAAGGACTCGCGCTTGCGCAGTAGATCAGATCGATCGGGTACAGTTATTTCCACCTTAACCCAAAAGGAGATCCGCGAGTATGCCTGTGCTGGATCACAGAATGTAAATATTTACCTTCGGGGGGGGGGGGGGGGCTGCAGCTGGACAATGGAGGGACAGAGAAGAACGGGGAAAGCCTCGTTAGGATCCAGAGGCTTCCCCCTCCCAGGGTAAGTATCCCCCAGGGGACTTTTTTCTTAATACAGGATTTCTTTAAGCCTGTATGGATTGGTGCACAAGTATAGCAAATGATTTTTGAACTTGAAATACTCAGTTCCAAAGGAAATACTTATTATGTACACTAATCTGCACGATTCCTTTAAAAAATTGCCTTGTTCAATATTAAGTTTAGCTGTCCCTATAGGGACCTTAAATGCAGAAACTAGTACAAGTTCAATGATGTGTGATTCTAAGAGCATGAATATGTTGGCTAGAGAAATATGCACCACACAGCTTCAGCTACTGCAGATCTACTGATGATGTATTTTAACTGGTTTTAACTTGTTGGCCCCCCCAAGAAATTTTCCAGAAAATCAAGTATTTCTTACAGAAAAGTATTGCAGTAACACACGGTTTGCTATACACACGTTTATTTCCTTTGTGTGTACTGGAACAAAACAAAAAAGGGAGGGAAACCAGGAAATTGGACATAAATGTCACACAAAACTCCAAAAATGGGCTGGACAAAGTTACTGGCACCCTTTCAAAATTGTGGATAAATAAGATTGTTTCAACCATGTGATGCTCCTTTAACCACTTCAGCCCTCAGTCGTTTTCACTTTATGCATCCGAGCAATGTTCCCCTCCCATTCATTAGCCTATAACTTTATCACTACTTATCACAATGAACTGATCTATGTCTTGTTTTTTCCGCCACCAATTAGGCTTTCTTTGGGTGGTACATTTTGCTAAGTAAATGCATTTTAACAGGAAGAATAAGAAAAAATTCATTATTTCTCAGTTTTCGGCCATTATAGTTTTAAAATACATGCCTCCATAATTAAAACGATTACACCGTTTACATTATGTCCCTATCACAATGTATGGTGACAATATTTTATTTGGAAATAAAACAGCATTTTTTTCCGTTTTGCATCCATCACTATTTACAAGCTTATAATTAAAAAAAAAATAGAAATATTTCATCTTTACATAGACATTTAAAAAGTTTAGACCCTTAGGTAAATATTTATGTGGTTTTCTTTTTATTTTATTGTAATGTTTTTTTTTATTATTAAACATTTTATTTGGGTATTTTTTGGAGGGTGGGATGTAAATAGTAATTTTTGTAATGTAAAATATATGTTTTTTTTTTTTTTATGTAGATGTAGTTTTACTTTTTGGCCACAAGATGGCAACCTTAGGTTTGTTTACATAACGTCACTCTAAGCATAACCTACGCTTAGAGGGACGTAGGGGGGACGTAGGAGGCAGAAAAAGCTAGGCTTCCGAGAGAAGCTGACGCTTTTTCTGCGGTGGAGAGGAATCAGTGAACGGGCACCATGGCCCGATTCACTGATTCCCTGGTTAACAAACCGCGGGTCGGGATCACACGTGCATGATCGGCCGTGGGAGCGCACGGGAGCGCACATGGCCTCCGTAGCTTCTACGTCCAGGAGGCAAAAGTAGTTAAACGCACCAGGGGCAAGTAAGAGGTGTGGGCAATTTAAAAATCACAAATGAAAGCAGATAAAAAGGAAAGAAGTTCACATAGTCTTTGCATTGTGTGTCTGTCTGTGCCACGGACAACAGAAAGAGGAGAAGAGAACTGTCTGAGGACTTGAGAACCAAAATTGTGGAAAAATATCAACAATCTTAAAGTTACAAGTAGGGATGGCCCTGCCTAGGAGAAATCATTGAAAAGCATGTGATCAGTTTGATCAGCTGATAGATTTGTAAGGTACATGATCATGACCAGCAAATCAGAACTTTACAAATCTATCAGCTAATCAAACTGATCACATGCTTCTCCGTGAGTTCTCCTAAGCATGGACATCCCTAGTTACAAGTCCATCACCAGAGATCTAGTGTGCGTACAAGGTGCTATGTCTGAACCTAAAAAGGTTGTAAAATAAATTATCCAAACATATTAGATTGCAAGCCTTCAGGGTAGGAACACACTAGGCAGAACCGCATATGCGTTTTCCGTAGCACATAGTGGAAAACGAATATACGATTCTGCCTAGTGTGTTCCTACCCTTAGATTGTAAACTCGCAAGGGCAGGGCTCTCTCACCCTTTTGTTTCTTGAAATTTGTAATACATTTTAGTCAACTTATTACTTTTGTCACTGTTATTACTAATGTTGTATTTGTACCAATTCTGTATTTTGTATATTGATGTATAACATTGTCTGTATTATGTACCCCATGTTTGTTTCAGTAGGGCACCACGGAATATGTTGGCGGTTTATAAATTAATAATAATAATATTGCATTCCTGCACAAGATCTAATGCTAGGTACAAGCCATACAATTTTGTGTTAGTTAGATAGATGGTTCGATAGATAATTTCCGACATGTCCGATCTTATTTTTCAGTTTTCTGATCGATTTTCATAGAAGTGAATGGAAACATATAAGAAAAGATAACAGAATCGATCGGACAAAAAAAAAAAACGATGGAAAAAACACATCGTGTGTACCTAGCATAATTTTACGTTATTTCAGGCATACACATTAGTACAGTACCACTTTAATGATATTTTCCCTCAATTAAGACAATTCTACCAGATTTTCTGTGTACCTTGGACAGATGCCCCCATTGCCTTTCCCCTACTACTGCCCCGCCTATTTTACCTGTATATAAATGAAACAACAGATTCAGAAGGTTTTGCCATCTGGGAAACATGGAGACTTGGCATTGTGGCCCTATATAAAATCTCCATTAATAAGACACAGACAGAAATAAAACACCTGCTAGTGGTATTGATGAAAAATACAGTGCTCAATAAGCAAGGGAGGTCCACATTCCACCATATCACAGAAGACAATAGTTGTATAATAAGGCCAAAAAAACCCACAACTGAAAAGGTCCATAAACAACAGCGTGTGCTTCAGTCAACGTTTCTAGTACTGACGCTTTATCTTCACCGTCCCCAAAATAGTCGATAATAACGAAACAAACAGCCTCTCAGTCCACAAAACCTAGAAGAGCTCTCAGGAGTTAGAAGGGGGGGGAAGGAAACAGTTCATAAGCTGTAGGGTGGCTGTAGGATAATCCTGGCTTCTTAGTCCTGGCGCTCTGCTGGTCACAAGTTAGCAGATGGAAAGCTTTTTGGTCATTGCAAAAGCACCCATGTAACTGTTCACTACAAGGAGTGCCAGCACAACACCCACAGCTCTGACTGGCCTGGTGTTTACCAGCAGAGGCGCTAAAAAGCCCACTTTGGGTGACGAAGATCTAATCACGAGCGTGAGAGTGACCAATCAATTGTCTCCCGCCCACCGAATGTCAACAGCAAAGTGGTTATGCCTGGCTCTGGCCAGTCACGATTCCTCTGCAGGTTTTTCTTATTCTGCCATGTTGGCCTCACCATAGAGGGTTATTAAAGTTTACTGAGAAACATGAGCAGAGCGCTGTGAAATTCCTCTGGTCTGTCCATGTAGCATGCATGCCCCGCCCCTTTCAGTGGGCTGAGCGTGTGATTGGGCAGAAGTTGCAGGCTTTCAAGGGATTGCATGCCCAGATTGGTGTCCAGTGTTCCATATACAATCAGGGTGGGAACCTGTGTGGAACATAGAGAAGAAGGGTTATAGTTGTAGGTTATAAAACAAAATTACCAGAACAATGTCCTCACATTTAAATGTGAAATGAATATGGAGGCTGCCATCTTCATTCCCTTATAAACCATTCCAGTTGCCTGGCTGTCATGCTAAGCTTTTGGCCTTAGTTTTTGAGTCACACACCTACAACAATCATGCAGACAGTGGAGTCAGAGCCGAGTCACAGCATCTGATCTAGATGCTCATCTGGGCCAGTGGCTTAAAGGGAACCCGAGGTAAGCGGGATATGGAGGCTGCCATATTTATTTCTATACTAGTTGCCTGCCAGCCCTGCTGATCCTCTGCCTCTAATACTTTTAGCCAGAGACCCTGAACAAGCATGCAGCAGATCAGGTGTTTCTGACAAAATTGTAAGAACTGACAAGATAAACTGCATGGTTGTTTCTAATGTTATTTAACCGGTTCGGCCTATCTGGACGAGCTTTCTCGTCCAGATAGGCACTGCTGCTGTCGCCGGCTCGTGCGCGCGATCGGGCGCGCCCCCGCGCGCGCTCCCGCTGCCCGCCGATAGCCCCCCGATCAGTGAATGGGAATATAATTCCCATTCACCGATCTAACTTCCCCGCAGAAATACCGACGCTTTCTCTCCAGAGAGCGCTGTATTTCTGCCCCCAGGAAACTTCTCCCCAGCATTTTAGTTCCTGGATGCGAGATCGTTTGCATGCATGACTTTTTTCACTGTGGCCATCTTGTGGCCAAATAGTAAACTGCACCCACATACATTTTTAAAAAAAAATAAATATTATTTTACATTTAAAATTTGCAGTTTCCCTCCCACACCAAAAATTACCCACATACACTTTTTTTTATTAAAAAAAAAAAAATACAATTAAAAAAAAAAAAAAAACAACATAAATAGTTACCCAAGGGTGTGAACTTTTTAAATATGCATGTCAAGAGAATATGTTATTATATTATTTAGACGCAAATTGAAAACATGCACCTTTATTTCTAAATGAAATATCGGCACCATAAATTGTGATAGGGACATCGTTTAAACGGTGTAATAACCGGGACAGATGGGCAAATAAAATACACGTGTTTTAATTACGGTAGCGTAAATTAATTTCAAACTATAATGGCCAAAAACTGAGAAATAATGATTTTTTTCCGTTTTTTTCTTATTCTTCCTGTTAAAATGCATTTACAGAAAAGTGCCTCTTAGCAAAATGTACCCCCCAAAGAAAGCCTAATTGGTGGCGGAAAAAACAAGATATTGATCAATTCATTGTGATAAGTAGCAATAAAGTTATAGGCGAATGAATGGGAGGTGAACGTTGCTCGGATGCATGAGATTTTCGGCACTGCGGTGCTGAACCGGTTAAAAGGAAAATTAAAGCAGCCTCCATATCACTCTCACTTCAGGTTCACTTTAAGGATTAGAGCATTGTACGGTGTCAGCTATCGGTAAAAGGAAGAGGTTTTAAATCAGGATGATACCATTTACTGGCTAACTTGGAAGAAGAAGAGGAAGCTTTTGGCTGATAAGCCTTCTTCAGACTTAATCCCTGTATGCCGACAAGACGTTAGAACAGGCAGGTTATAGAAGAACTGAAATAAAGAGAAAACATAAGAGTTTCATTTACCTGGGGCTTCTGCCAGCCCCCTGCAGCCGACCTGTGACCTCACCATTGTGGACCAATCCTCCGTTCCCCCGCCGCGGCTCACTTTCTTTCTCTTACTGGAAGCTGACTTCTAAGTCAACCTCTATTGTGCCCTGGCCATGCGTATCCTAGTACGCGATCCTCTGGACAGGAGCACCCTGCACAGGCGCAGTACGATAAAATCTCTATTGCGCCTGCGCAGTACACGTGCGGCTACGGGAGCGTGAATGAGGATGTGCGTGGCCAGGGAAACACATGTAATGAGATGCCTTAATGAGCTGTCATGGGCCATGTAATTAAATGCCTTAATTGCATCATCAGTGTGGTCTCACAGGGATGCTAGTTAGTTTATGACAAATAGATAAGACCACTTATTTGCTTAAACATCACATACTAATACACCTATTTCATATTTCTTTGAGTTCAGTTTTCCTTTACAGCGGACCTGAACTCAGAACCTTTTCTCTGCTCTAAAAGATAAGCAACATCATAATAACATTTAAAGAAAAACATGTTACAACTGATAGAAATCCTGCAATTAATCTGCAGTATGTTGACTTCCTGTTTGATGGAGGCAGACACAGGGTTAACATCCTGTGTTTACAAATTAGCTGCTCTACCGTGACTGCAGAGATTCCTAAACCGATACAGTTGAGGAGTCAAATTACACTTGATCTCACCCTTAGGCCTGGAACCCACGGGGAGCCTTGTTCTGAGTGCTTTGTGATTTGAAAAGCACTTGCTAATGTATCGCCATGGATGTGATCCCACTAGAGCAATGCTATTTCATAAAAATCCCCCATAGCATTGCATTAGCAAGAGCTTTTTCAAATCACTAGCACTTTGAAAAGGCTGCTAGTGGGTTTGAGCCCTGAGATAAGGGAGGAATTAAGTTAAACTCTCTAAATACATACAGGGTGGATTTCTCTAGGTTTTCCTTCTGTCCTATGCAAGAGTTTCCACTTTAAGCCTGTTAGCTACTTACCTGCCTCTGACTTGCTGATTGAACAGTGAAGAGGCATCAACAGTCTAATAAGGTTCTTGTAATAGTGGTCAAGCACGCACAAAGGTAATAGTTAGAATTCTGCTTTATCTTTCACTAAATTCCTTTAATTTAAGGAAAGCTGGATTTGATAGGTCCATTTTCCATACGGTTTTAATCAAATAAGAACTATTAGCATCTCAGTGACCATCCCTAGTTTTTTACTAGTGGATCGCAATTTCAGGATCCCCTCATCAAGCATTTCCTGGTACCAAATAACCTGCTCTAATCCTTAAAATGACGGAGTAACCCAGATTAGGCTATTCTGCAGCAGCAGATGGCTTAGCATGGCTTCATTCAGATCCACAATTCATGCTGAAACATGATCTATAGGTTGATCATTAATATCACTTTGCCCTGTTGCATGATTAATGAAGAAGAATATTAGCACCTTGGGTGTGTGCACAAAACCTCATAAAATATGCGCAGACATTTTCCAGTCCTCCTTCAGTTTATGTTGTTTGTATGGTACATGTAAGGCCTAAAAGATCCAATCCACTGTCTTATGATCAGTCCCTATGCCCTAACCTCACCCTTTGTGGCGCATCTCCACTCAACCTTGGGAGACTTGATACCTCTACCCAGCACACACCACCACCTACCATGCCGATACTCACATGTTTAGCAGACCAGCTGCCTTCTCGGAGCTTTCTTCATCTCAGAGGAGACAGCTGGTCTGCGGAACATGTGAGTATCAGCGCAGCATATGTACGTTAGGAGAGGCAGATCCCTGGGTAAGTGTAAGCGGAGCATTGCCCTCATTGTTTGATCAGAGTTCATTTAACCTTATGCAGCAGCCAGATTAGGCTACTTTCACGTCCCAAAAAAGTTGCAACGCAACTTAATGCCCCGTTATCTTTGCATAGAGTACAGCATACAGGCAATGAAAAGTATGCTTGTAAGTTAGTACTGAGCATGTGCAAACAGTCCAATGTAGCTAATAACGTGTCTAACGCAGAGCATGCAGCACTTTTTAATAATGCTACACGTTACACACAAACGCAACGTGTGCACTGTGAATGTTGCACAGGCTTAGTATTGCTGTGCGTTAGACCACGTTAAAACTCTTTCTAACGTGCGACTTTAACATCGCACTGTGAAGGAGGCCTTACAGGTCACGGTGGATACAAATACTAGACTGAGATCATTAGCTTTACAATGAGGAGATCTGTGTTATGACTTGTTTCCACAGTGTAGATTTGTTTACTAAATGCTATAGACTTACCTGCAGGCTGTGCATTTTATATGTACATATGCATACCCTACCTTCGATGAGCTGTTTGCTGCACCTGGTTTTTATTTACTTTATTTAAAGGGATAAGTCCTAATAAAGATATTGATTATTATTGACACTATTTGGTGTATGATTCTTTTTGTGTAGCAGTGGTTCTCTGTTTAGTTTGAGCATAAAGATTTATTACTTCCATGGCTCCTTATTGGACTTTGTTTGTCAAGCTCTGCATTGCAGTTTTTGAGAGCCTATATGTAGCGTGTCACATGCCCCCATCGCCTGGCAACACTGGAGGAAGCACGTGTGTGCGCACGTAAGAACCCCGGAGACGCCATCTCCGCTCTGCAAGGAGCCTGGCCGCTTGCGCTGGCTCCAGAAAGTGTCTGACTTGCTGCTGAATTGAGGAGGAGGTGAGATTGTAACAGTACAATTTATCTCCTCCTTGTGGCGGGATCATACAAGAGGGGCCGACGGAGCCTTGATGAGATGTTCCCCACTTGTGTCATCTGTTGGCACATGAGGCTCTTGTACCAATCATCTCAGTCATCATTCTGCCTTCTTCTGCCATCATTAGTGTTATATAAGTGAATATCAACAGCAATAATCAATATACAGCAAGACAAAATAAGGTTTTGATATTTAGCTGTAGTTTACTGTACCTGGATTTGCTTGTACTGTTGTGGTTTGAAGCCTTTTGTCCCGACAGGGGCGATGGGTACGAATCCTCGGAGGCGGTTGGGGTTCTGTAGGAGGATCGGTAAGGTGAAGAGGCCACTCATAGATGGACTGATGAGAACTAGCTGGCGGGTTCCCAGTGACTCAATGAGATGCAACATGTAATCCATACGCCCCTTCTCTGAGGACATCGGCTGGGCCTGAAGCGATTGGCCATAGCCTGGGATAAAATGAAGAGAGAATGACGTACTGCGCATGTCAGCCCCACATCTGTGCTCACACAATTATTCCTGTTAATAAAGGCTTGGAGTGGAGAAGGATTACGCTAAGTACACAACTCAAATGACTATCACCTAAACTAATCGTTTCTGATTAGTTTGGGTGACAGTTTTTTTCCAAAGGCTATACAGACACATTGGCGTTGATTTACAAAGCCGTGCTGATGCATAGCACGGCCAGGCTATGTGTGTAGCGCGCAATGTTACTCGCACAAAGTTTTACACGCGCACGCTAACTAACAAAGCTCTTCGCGTGTTAACGCGCCACAATGTAGCTGCACATTTTGTCACCTGTCACCACCTTGTGACATGGCAGCAGTCACTGACAGTCTCTAGCTTTCTGTTTTCTTGCATAAATATTTACATAGGTGAAAGCACAAGCTAGGTATAGATCATGGGCAGCACTGCAGAAACAAGCTCCTCTTTCGGACAGTTGGGAGCTATGACGTTACTAGATGTGTGTGGGTGTCCCTGCCCCACCATGGGGCTACATAGTACCTGGCAAGTCCACCGCCACAGCCCGATATCCGTGCTCCGAGAGGATCTGCAGCGTTCCCAGATCTTCCCATGTCTTGGAGGTGAAAGAACGGCCATGTAAGAGGAGCACTGTGAACCTGAGAACACAAATACAAAGGAGTAAAACATCAACATACTTCATCAATACTTGGCTACCGAAATGCAGCTCTGTGCTAATAAATGAGGTAACCAGATCACAGCTTAGCTTTGCACATGCTTCTGTGTAAAGATTCCAGAAGCCATTGTGCACAAATACTTCATAGCAGCTGATACCAGGCGTAGTGTGAAACTAGCCTTAGGCAAATTTTGTGAGGAACCAATTCACTTATCGCTATGTTTTTGAGATGTGGAAGGAAACGCACGCAAACACAAGGAAAAAAGACAAACTGAATGCAGATAGTGTCCTGGCCCATATTTGAACCTGGAACTATAGCGCTGAAAGTCAAGACTGCTGACTACACCACCATGTAACACACACAGATTTGCCAGGATAGATCATTTGTTGTGCCCGAGAACGGTAATTGGTCGTTATATTTTCTCATCAAATTCCATTTACCTACTGCCCTGTGTTTATTATGTAGTCTATGTCCTGACATTGCATTGCAAACATTCCAATATAATCATAAATGTGTCTGCTGTAATGAATCTTGTTTCAGTCAGCCTGTATCTATTTTGGTACATTGCTGGGGAAAAGGAAGCTTGTTATCTCCCCTCCCACATGCCTGCTCCTCACTGATTGGCTGAGGGCAGTTCAGTGTGACATGAGGCTGAGAAGGGAAATACACCTCACCCCTCCGCAGAAGCTGCTGAAATACAATCTATGCTGTGCTCACGTGTGTTTACAAAGCAAGCTAGATATGACAGTGCAGTTTCTAGAAGAAAATTACATCAGGATTGGCTTTAGTCAGAAGCAGTAAAGATTGAAAATGCCTGGAATAGTTTTCTTTTAATTTACTATATAAAATTCACTGAACTCAATAAATGGATAGTACAATACATATGTTATGTAAGTAGAACAAGTATTTATCTACTTATAGATGTGTGTTTTTTTTCCTGGGATAGTATGGCTGTCCCTGCTGCTTTAGTGATCGATTGTTGGGTAAAAGGAACACCAAGAGCCCCAATAGTGTAATATGTACTGGTAAATGGTTACTAGATAGAGTAAATATTAATACTCACAAACCAGGGTTACCATTAGGCAACCACTGTAAAGGCAGGTGGGGAGATTTTCCTGACCCCACTCAGGAATAAGAAGTCGCTCTCTGTAGATGAGAAAAAGGGGGTTCAACCCTCCACCCAGGGTGGACTCAATATTATGCAGGAGAACAGAGGCGCCAAAAGGATAAAAGGAAGCTAAATGAGCTTAAAAGCCAAATTCTTGGTAAATAGAGGAGGTAGTGGTGGACTTACCTCCTCCAAGTAGACACACAACGACTATAGTAAATTCAGTCAATATATTTTATTTATGAACTCCAAATATGCAACGCATTTCGCAGGTTTGATCCCGCTTCATCAGGCAACAACAACGGAGCAATAGCATATGTGGTCAGTAGAAGAGCCAGGCACCTCTTTGGCCAATCACTATGGATGACAATAATTGTGCGTGTGGCACAACTTTTCTCCACTGGGAGCTGTATATATGTCAGGCTTACAACGGCGTAAAGGACTGATTTTCATGATCTAGCCACTCTCCTGAAGTGATGAATTATGGGTGTTGCTTCTAAATTTGAGGAGTTGAAACTTACAAGTGCCTTCTGTTTACATTGTATTTAGCAGCACGTTTTGTAGTAGGAAGATTTTGGCTTTCCATGGGTCCAATCCAATGCAATCCATAAGTGTGGAAGTGTGTCATGATGGTATGTGTGATGTTCCATGCATGCAGATTTCAGGCAGGTCTCGGCACATACAGACAGCAGCACTGCCAGAGGCAGAGGAGGAGAGGAGGGGGGGGGGGGGGGGGCGAAGATGTTTTCTGACACAAAACTAATGCAAATCCACCATAAAACAGGATTATAAAATGATTGGTTAGCTTTACAAAACTACAGCCTCCCCAACAGCATTGCATCAAAAGGTCTGTCAGTTATAACAATTTTTTTTTTATAAAAGAGGACCTGAACTCAGAACTTCCTCTCTGCTCTAAACGATAATCAACAGCATAATAATCTTTAAAGAAAAAAATTTCTTTGCTATAGCTGATACAAAGCCTGCAATAAATCTGCAGTGTGTCTTCTTCTTGCTTTCATGGAAGCAGACATAGGGTTAACATCCTGTGTTTGCCAATAACCTCTCTGCCTGAAAATCAGCTGACATAGCTGAGGGATCAAATTACAAATTGTGCTTAGTCACAGATGAGGGGAAATTAGGCTAAACTCTCTAAATACATACAGGGTGCATTTCTATGTTTTCCTTGTGTCTTGTGCAACAGAAGTCTAGCCAACTGGCCAACAGTGGCTGGATGGTGTACTGGTTAAGGGCTCTGCCTCTGACACAGGAGACCAGGGTTTGAATCTCAGCTCTGCCTGTAAAGTAAGCCAGCACCTATTCAGTAGGAGACCTTAGGCAAGTTTCCCTAACACTGCTACTGCCTATAGAGCGTGTCCTAGTGGCTGCAGCTTTGAGTCTGCCAGGAGAAAAGCCCGATATAAATGTTATTTGTCTTGTCTTGTCTTGTCTAGTCTAGTCTAAACCATACATGTCAAACTCCGGCCCGTGGGTCAAATCTGGCCCTCAGAGCCATTAAATTTGGCCCTCAAGTGGTTTCCCCACTTTGCATTATGCTTGGGCCACTCTAGACCACCAGGGAGCTATATTAGAGGTGAAGTACTAGAACACCAGGGAAGCCATATGGGGTAGGTATGGGAAAAGCCGTAAACACCAGGGAACTGTATAGTGGAGGGTGGGGGCCTCTAGATACCAGGGAACTGTATGGGGGAGGGTGGGGGACTCTAGATACCAGGGAACTGTATGGGGGAGGGTGGGGGACTCTAGATACCAGGGAACTGTATAGGGGAGGGTGGGGGCCTCTAGACACCAGGGAACTGTATAGGGGAGGGTGGGGGCCTCTAGATACAAGGGAACTGTATAGGGGAGGGTGGGGGCCTCTAGACACCAGGGAACTTTATAGGGAAAGGATGACCACTAGACACCAAGGAACTGTATAGTAGTTCAGTTGGAGGGTGGCCATCAGACACCTGGTAACTTTATAAAGGAGGAAGGTGGCCAGTAGACATTGAGGTTGGCCCACGACTTGGTCCCAGTGTACGATTTTGGCCCACTTTGTATTTGAGTTTGACACCCCTGCTCTAAACCGATGGGAGGAATTACAGTCTCTGTCAGGATTTTATTCCTTTCTCTGTTCTAATTCTTCCTGTCCTCAGAAAGTGAAGGGTTCCACCATACCAGATCTCTGACAGCATTAAAAACCTGACAGATTCTAAACCTTCCTTGCTCCATACAACGCTAAAATAAAGGTCTTGGTTGGATTTCCACATTATAATAAGGGAGAGAAATTAAGTGAAATAGCAGCAGCCAATAGGTTTGAAGCTTACAGAGATTATATTCTCAGTTAAGCGATGATGTTACCGGATCGTGCTCTAGTCCACTTTAGGGGTCCCAGTAGGAAACCTCATAGGGAACAGGGGGTTTGTTACAGTTTCTCTTTAAAGGACAGGTGAAGTGAGAGTAATATGGAGGCTGCCATATTTATTTCCTTGTTCCTGCTAAACATCACCAGTTTCCTGGCATCCTGCTGGTCTTACATGCATCAGTAGTGGCTGAATAACACACCGAAATAAAGGGATTTGGCAAATACAGTCAAACATCTGATCTGTATGCTTGTTAAGTATCCATGACTAAAGCCTAGTACACATGATGCAATTTTCCATCAGATCAACGGGTAATCTGATAAGAAGTTGTACCGTGTATAGACGTCCAAACTGTTCCCGATAATGCAATTGATTTTCTGTTGATAACCATCCAAAATCAACTGCATTATCGTTCGTGATCTCATAGGTCGGAAATTATCGGGTCGATCCAACGGAAAATTGTGTGTATTAAGCAGGGCCGTTTCTTGGGCAGGGCGACCACCCGCATTGGAGGAGGGAGTGCAATTGTAACACCCTTGCCCTGGGTGCAATTTAGCCTTGAAACTGCCCTGGTACTAAGCTTAAAAGTATGGCGCTAGTATGGGACCCAGCAGGAAACCTCATAGGGAAATTCAGCTAACGTGATTGGGTAACCAGCACTCTCTTGAATTGCTAGGTTTCCAATAGGTTGTAGTAAACTACTGCCACATTATTTGTCCAATCACAACGCTTTGTGCTATAGGAGGGTACTGTGATTGGAGAACTGCTCCCTATGAGGTTTCCTGCTGGGTCCCCTAAACTAGACTAGCGCCAGAAGTATTAGCAGTAGAGGATCAGCAGGACAGCCAGAGCATTGGCTAACTTAAAAGAAAAATAGTAAGCTTTCGGCTGATAAGCCTTCATCAGACTCCTTTCCAGTTCCAGCAAAGTAATTTGCACTGCTTAAGAGGAAATACATATGGTAGCCTCCACATCCCTCTCATTTCAGGTGTGCTTTAATCCAGCAATCATGAGCCTTCTGAATCAGATTAGACCTGTGCAAGATTCCAATTTAGGCTCTGCTAATTCCAGTATCTGCGAACCATTAAAAACCCGAGAAGTCTAATTTTAGCTCACATCTGTCCATGGAGTCACATGCGGCACAAGATTGCAGTATTGGGATGGTCTTTTTGAGCTGAACTGAGCGTCCTACTCTTGGGTGAATGGAGCTAGCTGCACACAATCGTCTCATAGGGATCTATAAGGTTGGCCTCACCTCTCTGGCGGACCCCCTTCCAGCACGCTGCGCGGTATGGCTTCCCGGTAGAAGGTGGGCCAGTCTCCGGACAGGGTGGCGGTCCTTATGGTGATGTTCATGTTGTCCTGGGGGTCAGAGCGTGGGACCTCAGCTTTGGGCTCCTCTTGTTCTGGCTTAGAAGATGGCAGAAGGAGGTAAAGCAGGACAGATATGGACAGAACCAGAAGCAAGAGCACAAATTTATGCCTTCCCAAACCCATCCTCAGACTGCCGCCTCTCAGGAGAACGTCTCCCTGTCCCTGTGCAAATCCTGTATGGTAAACATTAACCCATATGCTCAGGAAGAGAGCAGCTGTGTGTGTGACTCCTGCTATGCCTGTCTCCACCCAGCTGCAGTCTCCCTCACTGCCTCCTCCTCCCTCCTTCTCACTCTTCCCCCTCCTTCCTCATCTCTAGCCTCCTTCTCTGGATCTCACCCCTCCTTCCACTGTGTATGCTTCCATCAGAGCCTAAGCCCACAGGTGTTTTGTTGCATCACAGCATATTTCCACTTTGGCAAAAATAAGAATATTTCCAGCACAAATTCTGAGGAAAGCTTTTTTTTTTTTTCTATGATAATAACCAGAGCAGGGACAAGGTCATCCAGCACCAGAGGCTGAGACACCAAAGTGCGCCCCTCATCCCTCCAAGCCCAGCCGTCACACACTGATTGCTTTTAGGGTAAGAGGCGTCCCAGGGCCCCCAACACTTTAATCTCACTGCCATGTATCCCCTTTTCTTATTTCTCTCTGCTACAAACACAATAGGGGAATGATAGCTGAGTGAGTTGTGCGCCCCCTCCTACACTGCGCCCTGAGGCTGGAGCCTCTCTCTCCTCTGCCTTGGCCCAGCCCTGATAATAACGATTTAGCAAAATAATCTGTGCACCTCTAGACTCCGGGTGACATATTGTTCTGCTAATTCTGCACTTCACAGCACTGGCAGAAACTACACTATCCACACTGAAAATCCCAGTGCACTGTGATTTTCATTTGTTTTCAAGAGTGCGTTTTGCTGCAATAAGCCTAAGGCAAGTTAAACTGGCCACGTTAGGTTTATTAGGTAACACCCATACCCCCCCCCCCCCTCCCACCAAGGAGAACTTTGATGAGGCTTCACAACATTCACCTCAGGGGCGTAACAACAGCCCATGAAGCCCCCTGCAAAATTGTCTTGTGGACCCCTAGAATCAAAACTTCTCCCCTCCGCCATCCACCTCCCCCCACACACACACACATGCAGAATATCGCAGAGGCCTGAGTAATTTTTCCCTGCTCCAGTGCTGCTGGTCTCCTCTATGCTTCACAGCCGCACAATCTTGGCTGCCATTTGCTGACTCCGGATCACATGACTCACATCAGTCATGTGATCAGGAATCAGCAGAAAGTGTGCGGCTCTGATGCATGGAGGAGACCCACAGTGCTGGAGCAGGTAAACATTACTCCACTACCTGTGCTACTCTGCATGTGGGTATGGAGAGGGAGGAGGAGTCTGCCTCCACAGCCCCCGGGCCCCCCAGCGGTTGCAGGAGTCACAGGGGCTCTTGTTAATGCCCCAAATTCACCTCCCCTTTCCCTGTCTTTTATTGGTAATTCTTACAGCCTGGAGGTCTGTCTGGTGGGTCACATGATAAGTGTGGCCGTCACCAATAATACAGTGGCCACCAGTGGCATAGCAATAGGGGATGCAGAGGTTGCAACCTCACAGAGACCCCTGGACCAGAGGGGCCCACTAGGGGCTTTCCTTCTTCCATGTTTTTCGCTTTTCATTAGTGCTTTACTGGCAATGATTACCTCTATATGTGCATTGCATAGTGGTATCATTCACAAATGGTTTCCCTCCTTTGATTTCACCTCTTACACTAAAGATGCCATTGATAGGTTTTGAGGCTCCATATCAACAAGCGCTTTGGGACCCCATCCAATACTTGCACTGGGGCCCCTGGTAAGCTACATCACTATGTCAAAGGTAACCTGGGCCCCCCTCCACATGTCCACCCCCGACCAAGGGTGAGCTGCTAGTGTACACCATTGCAAATAGGATACCCCAGTATAGGTAGCCAGGCATAGGTGTCCACAGTATAGGTAGTTATGTATAGGTGGCCCCTGCATAGCTAGCCAGGCATAGGTGCCCACAGTATTGGCAGCCAGGTATAGTTGCCCCCCGTATAGGCAGCCAGCAATAGGTGCCTACATGATATATAGCCAGTTATAGGTGTTCACAGTATAGGCAGCCAGGTATAGTTGCCCCCAGTATAGGTAGCCAGCTATAGGTACCTCCAGTATAGTCAGTTATGGATGTTCACAGTATAGGCAGCAAGGTATAGTTGCCCCCAGTATAGGTAGCCAGCTATAGGTACCTCCAGTATAGTCAGTTATGGATGTTCACAGTATAGGCAGCAAGGTATAGTTGCCCCCAGTATAGGTAGCCAGCTATAGGTGCCTCCAGTATAGTCAGTTATAGGTGTTCACAGTATAGGCATCTAGGTATAGGTGCCCCCAGTAAAGGTAGCAAGGTAAAGGTGCCACTGGGTGAAAGAAGAGGGTGACACTGGGAGGGAAGTTAACATCATTCCTCTCTCCCTCTCCATGAGCCCCCCTCCTGTCCCTCCTGCAAAGCTGGTGCAGCGGTGCAGTTTCTAATTAAATTAACTCACCTGCTCGCTCCATGTGATGCATCAGCTCCGGCAGCAGCCTCCTCTCTGGCTGCTCGGTATGACGCGAGTAATCACGTGTCATGCAGGGAAACAGGAAGTAGAGAGAAGCCGGGTGCCGGAGCGGATGCATTGCATGGAGCGAGCTAGTTAATTACAATCCGCACCACTGCGCTAGCTCTGCAGGGGGCACAGGAGGGGGGCCCATGGAGAGGGAGGGAAGAATGATGCCTGCCCCCTTACCCACTTCTGCTGGTCACCGCCACAGCTCAGGGGGACCCCTCAGCTGTCGGGGGCCCCCTTTGCCTTAATGGCAGTGGCAGCCCTGGCTCCCATTCTTTTAACCCAATAGCAAACGCAGGAATCCTTTCACAATCTCCTCAGTGCTTGAGGGCTGAATGGTAATCTGTGACAAAGGGAACAATTGGAGGGTGACATCACATTGGTGACACTTCCCCACCTCTTGCCCCCCCCCCCCCCCCCCCCCCCCCCCCACACACACACACACACACTTCGTCCCCATTCCTTTAGATTTTAAGCTCGCAAGGGCAGGGCACTCTAACCCGTTTGTGTCTTTGGAATTGTTATACATTGGAATTTTATACATTGTATTCATCATGTTACATTTCTCACTGTACTTGCCAATTCTGTATTTTCTACTAGTGTCCACAGGGCCAGATTTAAGCCAAGGCCAAATAGGCCATGGTCTGGTGCACAACAGGAACAAGGGCAGGTGGGCAGCAGGCTATACTGGGGGGCGGGCACCTGGCTACCTATACTGAGGGTGAGGGGCGAGGGTTATCTGGCTGCCTATAGTAGAGTAAGGGTCAATAGGCAACCTATACTGGAGGGGGGAGGGTCATCTACCTGCCTATACTGGAGGGGGGTCCATGTGGCTACCTATACTACAGGGGAAAGGGTGGGGTAATCTGGCTACCTATACTGGAGGGATGGGGGGGGGGGGGTCATCTAGCTACCTATACTGGAGGGGAGTTCATCTGGCTACCTATACTACAGGGGAAAGGGTGGGGTCATCTGGCTACCTATACTGGAGGGATGGGGGTCATCTAGCTACCTATACTGGAGGGGAGTTCATCTGGCTACCTATACTACAGGGGAAGGGGAGGGGTCATCTGGCTACCTATACTACAGGGGAAGGGGAGGGGTCATCTGGCTACCTATACTGAAGGGAGGCGGCTGGCGACAGTGGCCTTGGGTGGTAAAGAGTAGAAATCCTGCCCTGAGTGTCCATATTTGATGTATGCCATTGTCTGTATTATTATGTACCACATGTTTGTTTGTTTGTTTGTTTTTTTTATAAAAGAACCCCATGTTTGGTTTACTTACTTTGTACAGTGGCACGAAATATGTTGGCGCTATATAAATCAATCATAACTCAGATTTTTTTGCATCTCATTTACTCAGTGGCGTAGCAATAGGGGGTGCAGAGGTAGCCAACGCATCGGGGCCCTTGGGCCAGAGGGGCCCCTAAGAGTCCACCCTCTGTCACAGTATTAGCTCTCTATTGGTCCTGTGCTTGTAATAATCACTTCTATAGATGCTTTGAATAGTAGTAATCCTTAACACACTGTTCCCCATCCCTTTCTTGCAACTCTGACACTGTGGTTGTCCATGGCAGGTTTTGGTGCGCCATATCAATTGTTATGTATAGAGTGCTTGGGGGGGCCCATGTAACACTTGCACCGGGGCCCATAGCTCCTTAGCTATGCCACTGCATTTACCAATTACCATGCCTAGTTAGTTACTATCAGAAAAATGTTTAATATGCAGGGATTACATTACCTTAAGAAATAAGACGTATTCCATATATACTCTGCGATCTCCAACGCAAACGTCTGGTGGATAAAGCCTTGTTTATGGATATTTGTAATGCAGACTACTGCACAGAATAATCTGTAGTGAAAGTACATGCCGCTAGGTGGCAGAGGAGAGCAGCTATGAAGTTAGCTTACAAGTTTGTTGCTTCCTGTCTGGACTTTGGTTTGTGCAGACTGTGTGATCTGCAGACCAGGTAAGTGCTGTCTATCCACCTCTCTGTCTGTCATTATTAATATTAATGCAGAGGAGAAGGAGGGGGGCAGATGAGGAGAGGTGCACATGTGGGAGGGGTGGAATGTGCAGCTTCTCTCACTGTATAGGCGTGCAGTGGTCCCTCTGTTCTCTCATACCCATCTCTAGCTTGCAGAAAGGTTGGCACTACAGCTTCCAGCATAGACTGCCAGAGCACTGAGCTAATTCTTTAAAAGCTGCAGCTAGCTAAGCATGTGATGCTGAGTTGGGTTTGTGTGTTTCTCCATCTGAAGTATTGACATGCTTATGCTATCAGAGATGGGTAATGGTGAAATAGGTCCCAAAGCAGGATGGCAGCTTTGGATCAGCTGCTTGTCACATCCCAGTAGCGTAGCAATAGGGGTTGCAGAGGTAGCGACCGCATCGTGGCCCTTGGGTCAGAGGGGTCCTCTCTCAAGCACAATATTAGCTCTCTATTGGCCCTGTGTTGGTAATAATCACTTCTATAGAGTAGTAATCATTAACAAACTGTTTCCCACCCCCTACTTGCACCTCTGACACTGTTGTTGTCCTTTGCAGATTTTGGTGTGCCGTATCAATTGTAATGTATAGAGTGCTTGGGGGGCCCAATGCAAAACTTGCACCGGGCCCATAGCTCCTTAGCTACGCCACTGTCACACCCTCAACGGCTGCTGCCCGAAACAAGGACTGGCGGGTCAGCCAAAAATGATTTATAAAAGGGTACGACGGTTGGGGCGATATCAGTTCGGGCAATAATTGCTGTTAGTTAAACAAATCGATTGATAACATAAGTTTGCTCCATTCCACTACTGGAAAGCTAGTAGAGGAAACCTTAAAGGGCAAGTTGTATGTTTTGAGAAAGCTCTGATCCACAGCTGTATTCTTGTGGCCAGAACCTGGTATCAGAAACGGTGAAGGATCAGTTGCCCCCCCAAAAAAAGGAATCAAGTGACAACTTGTGCCCATATGGAAAAGTAATATGGAGATTGTCACTCATTGCTGCTAATTTTCAGCAAAAGTGACCACAAAAAGCAAAAAACTGTTGAAAATATTGATTTTTGACTCTGATTTAAACATGTAATCCAAATGTACTGAGTTTTTTAGAGGTTACTTGGAGACATTTGAATTTTGATGTATGTTTGTTTTTGTTTCTTTGAACATAAATACCTAACCTGCCTGTACTTTGTATACCGTATGTTATGCAATGCTCAGGTATGCATTGTAACTTGATTGCGCATGCCAGGTCCCCTGCGGTCACTGACCCAGACCACAGTACTCTGTCCTCCCCATTACTCAATGTGTACATACTGTGTGTATTTCTTCTAAAAGCCAGACATTAGCAAGATCTTTTCAAATCAGAAAGCGCTCAGAAAAGCGTTCCTAGTGGGTTCCGGGCCTTAGACATAATATGACTATGGTAGGAATTAGATTGTGAGCCCCTCTCAGAGACAGTTAAAGAGACACTGAAGCAAAAAAACAAATTATGATATAATGAATTGGTTGTGTAGTACGGATAATTACTAGAACATTAGTAGCAAAGAAAGTATTCTCATTTTTATTTTCAGTTATATTGTTTTGTTTTTTTTGAGTATTTTTGTTTTGTTTTGTTTTTTATAACATTGCATCATTCTGTAATATTTGCAGTTTACACACTACTCAGCATTCTACAGTGGTTTGCAAACGTATTTGGCCCCCTTGAAGTTTTCCACATTTTGTCATATTACTGCCACAAACGTGAATCAATTTTATTGGAATTCCACATGAAAGACCAATACAAAGTGGTGTACAAGTGAGAAGTAGAATGAAAATCATACATGATTCCAAAATGTTTTACAAATAAATAACTGCAAAGTGGGGTGTGCGTAATTATTCAGCCCCCTTTGATCTGAGTGCAGTCAGTTGCCCATAGACATTGCCTGATGAGTGCTAATGACTAAATAGAGTGCACCTGTGTGTAATCTAATGTCAGTACAAATACAGCTGCTCTGTGATGGCCTCAGAGGTTGTCTAAGAGAATATTGGGGGCAACAACACTATGAAGTCCAAAGAACACACCAGACAGGTCAGGGATAAAGTTATTGAGACATTTAAAGCAGGCTTAGGCTACAAAAAGATTTCCAAAGCCTTGAACATCCCACGTAGCACTGTTCAAGCGGTCATTCAGAAATGGAAGGAGTATGGCACAACTGTAAACCTACCAAGACAAGGCCGTCCGCCTAAACTCACAGGCCGAACAAGGAGAGCGCTGATCAGAAATGCAGTCAAGAGGCCCATGGTGACTCTGGACGAGCTGCAGAGATCTACAGCTCAGGTGGGGGAATCTGTCCATAGGACAACTATTAGTCGTGCAGTGCACAAAGTTGGCCTTTATGGAAGAGTGTCAAGAAGAAAGCCATTGTTAACAGAAAAGCATACGAAGTCCAGTTTGCAGTTTGCCACAAGCCATGTGGGGGACACCGCAAACATGTGGAAGAAGGTGCTCTGGTCAGATGAGACCAAAATGGAACTTTTTGGCCAAAATGCAAAACGCTATGTGTGGTGGAAAACACTGCACATCACTCTGAACACACCATCCCCACTGTCAAATATCATCATGCTCTGGGGGTGCTTCTCTTCAGCAGTAACAGGGAAGCTGGTCAGAGTTGATGGGAAGAAGGATGGAGCCAAATACGGGTCAATCTTGAAAGAAAACCTCTTGAAATCTGCAAAAGACTTGAGACTGGGGTGGAGGTTCACCTTCCAGCAGGACAACGACCCTAAACATAAAGCCAGGGCAACAATGTAATGGTTTAAAACAAAACATGTCCATGTGATAGAATGGCCCAGTCAAAGTCCAGATCTAAATCCAATCGAGAATCTGTGGCAAGATCTGAAAACTGCTTTTCACAAATGCTATGCATCCATCTAATCTGACTGAGCTGGTGCTGTTTTGCAAAGACTGCAGTCTCTAGATGTGCAAAGCTGGTAGAGGCTTACCCTAAAAGACTGGCAGCTGTAATTGCAGAAAAAGGTGGTTCTACAAAGTATTGACTCGGGGGCTGAATAATTATGCACACCCCACTTTGCAGTTTTTTTAAATGTTTGGAATCATGTATGCATTTCGTTCCACTTCTCAGGTGTACACCACTTTGTATTTGTCTTTCATGTGGAATTCCAATAAAATTCATTCATGTTTGTGGCAGTAATATGACAAAATGTGGAAAAACTTCAAGGGGGCCGAATATTTTTGCAAAGCACTGTAAATGATTTTACAGAGCAGGCTAGTAAACTTTTGAACTGTCCTCTACAGAAAAAAAAACAATACAGTGCCAGACACTTCAGATAATAAGCTCCAGAAGACAGAGCTCTCTGCGACTTTGAAAGTCATGGAGCTCAGTGGCTCTTTTGCATAGATAACTGGAATTTCTTAACGCCTTCCTGTACTGGAAACAATATTAGACTTATGTCTCTGCTCCTAATGTTTTATTTCTTAGCTGTACGACACATACAAATCATTATATCATAACTTTTTTTTCGCTTTAGTGTCTCTTCAAGTGACAAGACAATATACTCTATACATCGCTGCAGAATATGTCGGCGCTATATAAATACTATATTATAATAATTTAAGATTACAGGCCAAAACAAAAAAATATTAGCTTAAAAAAACCTAAACAGTGAACTTGGCTTTAGGGTGCGTTCACACTGTGCGCATTGCATGCGATGTGTTGCTTAGTACTGCATGCTGCATTGCTAGGTGCTGCATTTCTGTGTACTGCATTCTGCTTTGCTAGGTGCTGCATTGCTGCTCACTGCATTTTTAGATACTGCATGCTGCGTTGCTGGGTGCTGCATTGCTGTACGCTGCATTTCTGGATACTGCATGCTGCGTTGCTGGGTGCTGCAATGCTGTACCCTGGGTGCTGCATTTCTGGGTGCTGTGCACTGTGTTGTTGGGTGCTGCATTGCTGGGCTCTGCGTTGCTTGGTGCTGCATGGCTAGGTTCCTGGGTGCTATGTGCTGCATTCCTGGGTGTTGTGCACTGTGTTGCTGGGTGCTGAGCACTGCATTCGTGAGTATTGCATGCTGCATCGCTGGGTGCTGCAATGCTTTGCACTCGGTGCTGCATGGCTGAGTGCTGCACGCTGGTTGTTGTACACTGGGTGCGGCACACTGCGTTGCTGGGTACTGCATGCGGTGTTGCTAGGTTGCTGCATTGCTGAGTGCTGTGCACTGTGTTTCTGGGTGCTGCATTGCTGCATGTGAATGCACTGCTGATACATTTGTATGGGTATGGTCACACTGCTGCTTAATAACAGACCATGTTATCCAAACGCACCATCCACAATGTATCTCTGGATATCGTGAGGGATAACCTGCACTTCACACAGCAATGCTTCATGCTTTGAAAAATACGCACAAGTGTATGTTACATTACGCCCTCACTGTCACTGCAGCACAGGCGCCATTCATTACACACAGTCTGAACTTAGCATACATCTTGTTATAAGCATTTTTTTTAAATACTATTCTTCCCCATTATTGAGCTTAACAGAGCTTTGGTTATATTTGTACAGGCCGATGTGAGAGATGTGTGTGAATTACATTATACCAGTTAGGTAAGCCAGTCCAGGTGTGGAGCAATCTGCAGCTCCATGGGCTCTTTATACCACCAGCACAAAGGAAGCTCTCCTCCAGTTACCATAGCATACTGCATATGCCCTCTTTATAGAGGCGATGTTACATAACCACCATTGTGTAGAAGCAGCCATTGTTCAGAGCTGGCTGTGAAAGGCAAAGTTTCTGTCTTTGTATTCCAATAAGAACAGCTTATTTCACCTGAACTGACCTTGTTAGTTAAGGTCAAATTTCCACAAAGATAGGCACCGCACTCCAGATGTATTTATCAGCTCTTATGCTTTATTGCATGGAAAAGTGACAGGCAGCGACAGCCCGCTGTTTCGGCCCATATGGCCTTTATCAAGTTGCCAAAGTGTCAGAAACATAAACATCAATCAAGCACCATTTATATAACCCCTGTTCCGCCCCTAAGGCGGAACCCCCAAGTGGTATGCAGGTAGGGAAGGTAACGCGAAACCTTTGAGCCTGGTGTGGGTGCTCCTGGACACACGTTTTGACTTCTTAGTTAAGGTGCCTGGCTTGGCGGCTGATCGACCATCTGATTCAGTAATTATTGAATCAGATGAAAATCGGTGCTGCCAAGAGCATGCCTGATTGACGATGCAACCAATTTTGGCCTAAAATTGGTCGCAGTAGTGGCTGGATAGTGTAATGGCTACAGGCTCTGCCTCTGACACAGGAGATCAGGGTTCGAATCTCGGCTCTGCCTGTTCAGTAAGCCAGCACCTTTTCAGTAGGAGACCTTGGACAAGTCTCCTTAACACTGCTACCGCCTATAGAGTGCGTTCTAGTGGCTGCAGCTCTGGCGCTTTGAGTCCGCCAGGAGAAAAGCGCGATATAAATGTTCTGTCTGTTGTTTGTTTGATTGCATGTATCTATCAGACATGCTGGTAAATCTCGAGTCGACATGCTCGATCGGGTGCGCGGCGTCCCTATTCCATTTGTCATTTACATGTGTTGCAGACCAATCTTTCCAGTACAGTAGCCCCTTTCATATGCAGCTCCATGTTTGGGCAGCAGCACCCCTTTTCTGGGTGCAGCAGCCCCCCACCCCTTGGCCAGCAGCTTGTGGTGCTTTGCAGAGATCTGGCTTGGTGCAGATGGGGTATTTTGGATAGAGACACAGCAGCTGTGGTATGAATGATACCTTCAACTAAAAAGGTCACAGAGGAAAACTGAATATACGACATGTACACTGGAGAGAAGAAGACTCTGAGGCCATTGCAGCTCTTTGGAAAATGTTACTCAGACTCCAGCATATGACAGGTCCCCTTGGCTTGTAGGCCTCTGGCACAGGCAGGAGGTGGCTGGCCTTGCTGAGATCTGTAGTTCCTGCGAAGACAATGCTTAGTCCCATATTGGCATAGTACTGGCTCTTATTGTGCCCCAAATCTTTGGCCATCTAATGACATTCCACCGACAGCCCACACTGGCTTCTCCTGTGTTTATGGCTTTGGGTGTGGTTTTATTCTCACTGTGACCCTTTCACACACAAACACACACACTTTTTTCTGAACTTATTATCTGCAAGAGCTCTGAGGCTGATTGGTGGAAGGACAGCGTTCTCTCCGCCTTCTGCCCTATCTAGATAGTGGCATTCAGAAGCCCAGGCACTGCCCATTCTCTGCTTTTTATCCTTGGCCAAATAAGAAGGAAGTCTGGAGTAGGAACAATAGTTATTTATTACGCTACCGTAAGGTAACACGATAGACCAGCTCCAGTGTGTGTATGAATGTTGGAGTGTGAGCTTTTTTGAGGACTGGGACAGATGTAAATGGTTCTGTGTGCTCTGGAAGCACTATGATGTGGCAACCCTGATTTATAGCACTATATGCTGGCAAATCTAAAGCCTCATCCACCCCTAGTATTATTATTAGTATTATTTATTTATTTTATTTACTTAGCGCCCTATGAGGCATGTTGCCTGGCAGGGATTGAGACTTACTCACTCGAGCGACATTGAGGGCAGAGGTTGAAAATCCTTTCAAAATTGCTATAAAATTGCTTATCACAAAGCCATCAGTTCCTCTCAGAAGCTCACCAGGTTTTTCTAACGATTCCTTCCAGTTCTGACAAGATTTTGTCAGAACTGAAATATATCAGTTGCTGTCAGTTATAACTGAAAGGACAACTGATGAATAAGGTAACGTTCATACTTCCCTATGGCTCAAGTGGGCGATATTACAGGTTAACAGTGTACTGATCTGGAAGCTGTTACAGGGTCGTTGTCATTTTTTAAAACTGAGGTGTGATGATCCGCTCAGCTGGCTGCACAGGCAGACAGCTGTTTGTCCATTCCTCTAGTCTGTGGGCTGCAGGTCTCTGGAACAGAGACCTGTCTTTCCATTGCAAGTTTTTGGTCTGTTCTCTTGTTGGGGAATTTGCATACATTCGTTATGCTAATCCCCTACCTGCCTTCTTTGATGACTGGCACTATAAGAGCTTTATGTTTCCCAGAAGGCTTTGCTGGTCATTTCCCTTCCATGGTCTGTTCCTGATGGACACTGCTGGAGTGTCAGCCATTGCTATCTAGTATAGTTAATTCCTGGGGGTTGCTTTAGGCTCCCCTTCTAGCCCAGTCAGGTTGTATTATCTGTATTGCCTGTTCTGTCTTGTCTTGCCTGTTGCCATTGTCCTGTCCCAAAGGTGGTCGACAGGAAATGGTTCTGATCTCTGTTCTTGGAGTATAGCTGGTGCAGCGGTTGCTACCAGCTATCTCTTCTGTTCTGTCTCCTGGGATCGCGCTAGCTACTTTTCGCTAGCGCTGGGGATCCTTCTGTTCTGTCTTCTGGGATCGCGCTAGCTACTTTTCGCTAGCGCTGGGGATCCTTCTGTTCTGCCTTCTGGGATCGCGCTAGCTACTTTTCGCTAGCGCTGGGGATCCTTCTGTTCTGCTACTCTGTACCTGGATCGCGCTAGCCACTTTTCGCTAGTGCTGTGGATCCTATCTCTCGCTTGTCCCTGTTTTCGTGTGTCTGTCTTGTCCGCTACGCTTGCTGGAGGCTCGGTGAGGTAACCGTTAAGCAAGCGCTCGCGTCCTCTGTTTCATGTTTGTCTGTTAATGTTTAGTTAGGCGTGCTTGTCTCTATTGTGCTTATCACGTGGAGATCGCGCGTAACCGCGTGCACTGTTGCGAATGAGTGCGGTGTTCGCGGTTAGCTAGCGTTTGTTATTTTCCGTATCTCCTTATTGTATTATTTGCTGTGCCTTTGCTACCCTCGTATTCTATTCTGATCTGCCTTGTGTCACGTCTGGCGATCGCACCTCTCGCGATCGCGTTTCTATTTCATATCTGCTGTTGTGTGTGCGCGGTCGCGGGGTGGCGACTGGATTGGCGCACACACATACAACCTGTCCCTTTGCTCAATCTCATTCGCAATCGGCTCTCTTGCGATTGCGTTCTGCGCTTCGTACAATTCCTGTCTGGCACTTGTGGAGGTACAGAGGATTGGTTCCTCTGCACTCCCCAGCGCCATCTGCCGACAGGAATTTCCCTCTACAGGTGTGTAGCACCTTTTGCTGGGTGCCTGCAAATATACGCTTGTGGAGGATTTCCGCCATGTCAGCGCACGCGTTGTGCGCTGATCACGGAGAAAGTTCCACAATCGTTACAGGAGGTTGGAGAATTCCATCGATCACAGTAGAGAAACAGGACGAGGGAGAGGAAAAAGAGATTGACGAGTTGACTTCAAGGGAGGTAAGTATGACCTGTGAATGTTTATTTTGACTTATAATTTTCAGATCAGGTTTGCTTTAAAACTGTCAATGTGGATACGTATGGTCAGATGCGCCAGTCTTGTATCACCTGTGTTTTCATCTGTGAACTGCCAGAGTCAAGGGCTCTTTAAACCAGTCATGTGATCAGCTTCCACCATTAACTGCTACCTTTGGGTTTTGTTAATTGCACAGAGCTGAGGGCCTTTTTCTGCTATAACCCAATTTCAGATCACACCTAAAGAAAATGTGAAATGTGCCTATATGTAAGCTAATGCTCTTCCCTCCATCTGGTTTCTATTTTCAGAGGTGAGAGCAGCAGCCACCATGGCGGAAGCCCATATACAGGAGGGATCAGTCAGCGTTGCAGGGCAGTCTCTGTTCTACAGAGAGGCTTTACCACCACAGGCTCCCAAGGCTTTCGTCCTCCTTCTGCATGGGATACGATTCTCCTCCCAGACGTGGCTGGAACTGGGCACCTTAGTCAAACTGGCCAATGCTGGCTATCGTGCTGTTGCCATTGACCTGCCAGGTACTCTGAAAATGCTATTGAATGAGCTAGGGTCTTATTGCTGAATGGATTGAAGGTGGTCGAAACAGTATCATTGGTTCTCATTAGAGTAACCAAGCAGCTCGGGGTGACGCAAACCACTAGGAATGTATAAGGGGAATAAAAGAGACCGAAAAGCCCTCCTACTAGTAAGCAATGCTTGGTGAAATTGGCCTTCTTAAAACAGAAGGAAACTTGCAATAATTCAGTCATAAGTGAACATTTGTGGTTACCCACGAGGCACCGCTACTGAATATGCAAATTATCTCTTTTCACCCCTGTAAGCCAGACTAGCATCCAGAACCGCTGGTGTATTGCAAGCCTATAGCTTTAAATATTACACAGCCACATCAACTCCACATGTAGACAGTCTGTTTCGGACTTGGTTCTCATTGAAACCTTCTGGATGGTCTGTGGTTCGAAGAAGTTAGGGTTGGGATTGGGGTAAAAGTCGTGGTATGCGCTAGGCACTATGTAGCAGTGTTGCCAACTCATCCCTTTAATTACTGACACATCTAAGTTATACAGGTTCTGGGGCTACTTACACATAATCGGTCGCAATTGCTCAACAGATGAACTGTTTAGAGATGAAGCACGCGAGATGTATCAGAGATTTCGTGAAAGGGGTTACCCCCATCGTACACTCAGAAGGGCCCTAAAAAGAGCCTGGAATCTGAGTAGAAGTTCCTTAATCCAGCCTCCATCAACGAAAAATGACAGAGATGAAGGAGATCAATTTATTAGGATGGTGTCTAGATATGGATCGCATTAGGAAGACTTTAGAGAAATGTTGACAAAAAATTGGGGGATTCTTACTTCATCCCCAGAAATAGCGCAAATTATTGGTCCTAGACCATTATTGACGGCACGACGTGCACAAAATTTAAAGGACAAACTGGTCCATAGCGAATATAAAAGGGACAATACCACATGGTTAAATAAGATGATTCCCAATGGGACCTATAGATGTGGCAAGTGCAAACTGTGTTCATTTATTAGCAGACACAATAATAAAACATTCACTAACAGTTCTGAGACCAAAACCTTTGAAATAAGATCCCACATAAATTGCCAAACCAAAAGGGTAATTTACATGATCGAATGCCCATGTAAACTCAAATATGTAGGAAAAACTAAAAGAATGTTAAAGGAGAGGGTCTTAGAGCATCTACGCCTCATAGAGGAGGGTGATGAGGAAAAAAGCCACCTAGCAGCACACTATGCGGAGGTACATGGAGGTAGCATAGAGGGCACAGTTATCAAAGGGTTATATAAGCTTAATGTGTCGGCCCGGAGAGGTGATTATGACGACTTGCTCTATTGTAAGGAGGCCATGTGGATATATAAATTGGGGACGTTGTATCCACATGGCCTCAATAGAGAGCTGGATTTTAAAGGCTTTCTTGCGTTTGGAGGCATTCAGGTAGACATCCGTGACCCTGTTAAGTATGGTCTGCACAAGATATGTCTGCATGTTGTTGATTGATGTTTGAAGATCTCTTGTTCCCCTCTTCTGCCAGTTCTTTATCTGGTATCTAATTTGCACTGTATAAATCTGAAAAGAAAGAGAAAAAACATTGACCCGACTAAAAGATAAAAAGCCTTTGCTGTGGCTTCTATTGATCTTCCTATTGATGTGTTGCCATCTAGTGGCAGCTTTGAAAACTATTTTGCTCCCTCGGTAGAAGCATAGTGCTCTAAACAGAGCGGACTCCTCGCCCTATCAAAATGAAGATGGGAGGTGACGAAACCTGGTTAAAAAGAAGCGTAGAAAGGAGTGACGTTACACCCTGAAGAAACGCCCCAAGAGGCGTGAAACGCGTCGGTGGGCGGAGCTACGCACGTCTGGCCAGGCCTGGAACATTCACGTACTGCTCAGGACGCTAGATGCGGAAGACGCTGAGCGAGGAGGAAAGGTGTTAGCGGAGACCCAACGGAGAAGCAGGCTGGAACGCCAGCCGCTAAAGGGTCCGCACACCGCCGCTCAGCATGAACCTCTATATAGTTACAACTGTCTACAGCTGTCCGGAATGAACTGCAGCAAGAAGCAGTGGTGAGATACCGGTACATTATTGTTTGTTGGCAATATTGGACTAACTTAGCCGCTTTTGCTTATCTGCACTAAACAAGAGAACTGCTTGCTAATCTTTGCTTTAAAGCTAATATGCACTAACCCCTGTATACTATAGCAAATTGAGCTGAGCCTCTTTCATCTTCTCAAGAACAAGCAGCTTGAATATGATAACAGCTTCTTGCAGCCAAAGACTGATCAGCTAATTCTTACAAGCTATATTGTGCAATACAATGAACTATTTAGGTGGTACCATCTTAGAATAATCTTGCCAATATTCGGTATGATTGTGGCGTATGTACGTATGAATGATTTTTGAATTATCAAGCTGGCCAGCAAAGTGGTTTATCTAGCTCCGCAGCGTGTTCTACTGATTTTATCTGTTTCCCCCTCCCATATTTTCCCTTGTTCCCAGTTTTTAATTGATTGATAACTCATAAAATAAAGATTTTGATACCTTTGCAAATTACACGTGAGACCATAGATAATTTTATTTATTACTACTTACACATAATCTGTGCCTTACCTGCATCTACCTAGCCCCGGAACCTGTATAATTCATATGTGTCAGTAATTAAAGGGATGAGTTGGCAACACTGCTATGTAGGGAAAGGATTAAGGTTAGGTGCTCAAATTTACCAGACTCTTCATTCTCTGATCTCTGTCAGATCCACCACTGAGTCTACCAGTCACTTACAAGCTATACCACTAGTTACCAGTATGGGATGGTGATCCACAGTTAGGAGCACTGTCTTATATTAATTTTCCACCCCAAAAGAGGTGCTAGGGCTTATTTTAAGGGAGGGCTTATAATTTGAGGGCTATACGCTATGTTAGTGTATGGGGAGATGTGCTGTTACTGCACCTCCCTTATGGTTTTGCCCCCTCTGTTCAACCTATAACGGCTCTGGTATCCTATTTAAGATGGTCAGCAACCTTTGCCCCCCCTTGCACACTCGAATGCTGGGTCGGCTCCGTGACCGCGATCCCCTCCCATCATAATCAATGTGCACCAGGGACATATCAGTGCGGGTTGATTATGACGAGAGGGAAGCGCGGTCACCAGGGGCGTAGCAATAGGGGGTGCAGAGGTAGCGACCGCATCGGGGCCCTGATGGGCCCTCCCTCAACTACAGTATTAGCTCTCTATTGGTCCTGTGCTCATAATAATCACTTCTATAGATACTTTGAATAGTGATAATCATTAACAAAAACTGTTCCCCATTCCCTTCTTGCACCTCTGACACTGTAGTTGCCAATGGCAGGTTTTGGTGCGTCGTATCAATTGTTAAGTATAGAGTGCTTGGGGGGCCCCAATGTAAAACTTGCATCGGGGCCCACAGCTCCTTCGCTACGCCACTGGCGGTCACGGGTCAAAGGGCGCTGATCATCTTAATTAGGATACCGGAGCTGTTGTAGGCGAATAGAAGGGGACGCAGCCACAAGGGAGGTGCGGTAAGAGATTGCACTCCTCCCTGTGCACTGACATAGCCTCTCACTTAGCTAGGGCTTATTTTCGGGGGAAACACGGTAGTAGCTGCAAAGATGCCCCTTCCCTGTCTGTCTTAGGAGTCCTGCTGTGCATGTGCCTCTCCACTCTCATGTAGATCTGTTACCTACTCCCACCCACACCCCCTTTTTTTAGGAGACAAACAAGCTGCACACAGCACTGCAATACCACTGTGCATTTAATCCTCATGCTAAGCTAGACTAGTAACTCTAAAACCTGCTACACACATCCAATATTTAGTGACCAATTTTACCACTTCCATATAGCATGACAGCTTGCCTAGACAGTTGGCTCGTAGCATTCAAAATCTGTTGGGCCGCATATTAAATGGTAAGTGGTAAAATTGGCCATTCATTGGAAAACTGAAAGTGTGTAAGCTCCCTTACTGCCATGCCTCCGACAGAACGGCACAGGGTTACAAACACACATGACTTCTATAGTAGTGTAAAAGTAGTGTTTTCCTACTTCTTATTACTCATACAGTTATCATATTTGCTTTTGTGCATAAGTAATATTGTCTGTTTACAAATTACAAGTTTCCAAAGTGTAGTTTATCTTACCCTGAAACTTGCAATTGCATTTTATTCAAAGTGCTTTTTATTATATATGAACATCTTCTAATTAGCTGTTCTCAGCTGTTTGTGTGCATGAAGCACAGAGAGCTTCACAGAGAGCTCCTTTTCACTTGTTACACTGTGTTTACACACATGTATCAACATTGGAATGCAAACAAAGATACTGTTATCTCCAGTTTGGATGTGGATTTGAGGCTGAATAGCAGGACAAAGTGCTTTGTTTAACCATTTCAGTGATGTTCTGCTTAAAAAAAAATCTGGGATAGTAGTTTTCAAGCTGAGAGGAATCTTTTAGTAGAAATGCTGGCTTTCAGACCACTTTAAGCTACGATAAGTCAACGCATGCGAGGTGATGACCCGTCAGGGATTGGGTAACGATTCCTCAGGTGACAATTCAGGGATCATTGTTGTACAGACACATTCCTAGCCTTAAAGAGAATCTGTATTGTTAAAAATCGCACAAAAGTAAACATACCAGTGTGTTAGGGGACATCTCCTATTACCCTCTGTCACAATTTCGCCGCTCCCCGCCGCATTAAAAGTAGTCAAAAACAGTTTTAAAAAGTTTGTTTATAAACAAACAAAATGGCCACCAAAACAGGAAGTAGATTGATGTACAATATGTCCACACATAGAAAATACATCCATACACAAGCAGGCTGTATACAGCTTTCCTTTTGAATCTCAAAAGATCATTTGTGTGTTTACCTTCTGTCCCCTTCTTCTCTCATGCACTGAACATTACAGGCTTCCTGCAGACAGCTCTGCCTGTGCCTGTGTTTGTAATTCCTCAGTTTGTGTCAGCCAGCTACTTTCACAGCCTAACAGAGGAGGATTTTTATCCAGCTCTCTTCTATCACTGATAAGATAGCAGAGAAGCTGCTGGCTTATGTAAATAAAACACACACTGGAGTGTGCATAGAGGAACAGACCAGCACGGAAGAGTTGGCAGCCTTCCAGACACAGGCCGACAAGTCTGACAGGGGAAAGATACATTGATTTATTACAGAGACCGTGATAGTACAAAGTGCTGCAGTGAGCCAGAACAGATTAGAATAGGTTTAGGAACTTGTAGGATGGTAGAAAAAACGTTGTAATTTTTGTTACAGAGTCACTTTTAAGGCTATCAATGTGTTCTGTTTCAATGAAGCAGTTGGAGAGAATAAGGTGTGGTCACAGAGCCTTAGGCCCCCCGGCTTCGTGACCACATCTCTTCTCTGCAGTTATTGACCTGATGAAGCAGTTTATGCTGCAAAACGCATTGTCCAAGGTGCAAGATAGTGTAAAGTTTCTATACCTTTATTGTGAGCCTCCTTTCAAGTTAGGACCTATCTATCATTTCATCATAGAACATTATTCTGGAATATATGTTTTGCCTATTTTTGGTTATTGGGCACCTTCAGTTACCTCTTAGTTGCACTAGGTTCAGCATAGTGTCTTCTATAGCTCCACTGCTGGGTTAGGCCACATTCACAATCACAAAACGCAATCGCCAAAAAATCATGGAACACACCAATGCAAAATCGCAATCACGATTTGTGATTCAGAGTGTGAACGGGGCCTCAGGCTTCATTTAAATTAGGCCTTGCACTTATTATTCCTTCCGTTTTAATGCCTTGTAAGTTCTGGTGTCCTGCTCCTCCTGATCATCCAGATTTTGCTAGCTGTTTTGTTAGAAGTTTCACTAGAAAAAAAGAGCTCTTGGAAACGTGTAGCTAACTCTTGCTCCGCCTCCAATTTGATAAAACCTGAATGTAGTGTAAATTAGGATAAGGGCGAGCCAACTGTTGTAGACCTCCCGGCACTACAGTTTGCCCTGTACAAGTCCTAGGAGACCTACACCAATAATTTGTTTCCTATTAGGAAGACGATTGGTTCAGTAGAAGGAAATCCCTTTATAGTAAACTCAAAGTAGTTTACTATGTCAGAAATTGTCACACTCAAGCACATAAGGTATATAATAGTACTGTCTTAATTCAGTAAATAATTGGTAGTAATTTTTTCCTTTCAATGCTTCACCAAGCAAGCACAGGCAGTGTCTAAGCTAGATCAAACTGCTCAGTGCTTAATATGCAGGGATTTTCATGCAATAATCATGCAACAGCTTGTATAGGAAGCATAGATAAAGTACATATAGTGTCCACAATTCTTTGCAGCCTGGATGATCTTGTAGCATTGCAGCCTGGATGATCCTGTAGCATTGCAGCCTGGATGATCCTGTAGCATTGCAGCCATGCACAAGCTAGTCACAGATGACAGGCAATTCCCTCACAAATCAGGCAGCAGCTTACACAGGAAGCATAGGTCTCACTAGTTAATGCAGATACAGTAGATAGTGTGCTCCTGTGTCCACATTTCTGTGCAGTCTGAATAATCCTGTAGTGTTGCAGCCATGCACAAGCTAGTACAGATAATAGGAAATTCCCTCAGTAATCAGGCAGCGGCTTACACAGGAAGCATGGGCCTTGCCAATAGATGCAGCTTGCAATCGGTGCTTTTGAGGTAATCCATGCAGGTCCAGAGTAGCATGCAGATAGCAAGCAGGCAACAAGTGTCTGCCTACCGGCCATGGCTTATTGGTCACGGACTGGCGTATGACTTTCCACTATAGTCGGATGCAGAATCTTCTGACGGCGCCAAAGTTACTCACTGTGCGCCGGTATAGCCGTAATTCCTATTATAGCCTATGGTGGTGCTGGCTGTGCCCAAATCTCCTGCGCTGGATTCCTCGTGTTCGGGTGGAGGGCCACTAGACACCATTTATGCTGTTTGGGGGAGGAAGGGGGGAAACTAGACACCAGGTACGCTGTGTGGGGTGGGGAGTGGAACCTTTAGACACCAGGTACAGTGTATGGTGAAGGGAGGGGGGACCACTAGATACCAGAAAAAGCTTTATGGGGGAGGGAGAAGGGACCACTAGACACCGGGGAACACGATAAGGGCTCTTTTCCACTATGAAATGCGATTGCGATCACGTTTCAATTTCCACCATGCGATTGTGATTGCGATTGAGCTACTATACTCATTATAGTACAGCTCAATTGCATACAAAACGCAGCAGGATGACTATTGCGCTTTGACCAAAATCGCATCGCAATCGGATTGCACTGATGGAAAATGCTGCTGCAGTTTCCATTCTTCGTTTAATGTACCTTGCCATTTGCGATCAGAATCAAATCGCAAAACGCAGGGTAGTGGAAAAAGGCCCTAAGGGAGGGAGGCCACTAGACCATCAGAGAATCTATATGAGGATGGTGAGTTAATATTTCTGGTGTCTTAAAGCGGACCCAAACCAAACATTTTTTTAATTAAAAATATTTAGTTGCACCACTCTGACACATACAAAGATAAATAAACACTCCTTCAAACCTATGATCATTTTAGTGCATGCTTTTCAGCCTTCTCTTTGCATAGCTAGGATTATACTGGGGGCAGCCATTAGCAATTCCTCCATTGCCACCATCTACTCCACCAGTTTGCTGGAAAAATCCCGGCAATTTGAAAGGAAGGGAGGGGCTCCTCCAATAAATGTAAAATATTTTATATTTGTCATCATGCAGCTGAAAAAAGGCTGCTATTTATTATTATAAATTAGAAAATAGATTTTATTTCTGAAATCTTGTATTTTTAATTTGGGTCCACTTTAAGGAAAAATAGGTACCTGTTTAAATTTGAGTATATACAGTATATGTTTTTAAATGATCTGTCTAGTAAATCTCTGATTTGTGTTTTACCCTAATCATGTTCGTCTTATATCCTCTCCCAATACAGGATTGGGACGCTCCTCCGCTGCTACAGCCCCGAGTCCATTGGGGGAGCCGGCACCACCTTCTTTCCTGCAGGAAGTCCTTGCCGGTCTGAATTTGGCTCCTGCAGTCATAATAAGCCCCTCCCTCAGTGGCATGTACTCGCTGTCTTTCCTCCTCAGTAACCCCAACAGTGTTGCAGCCTATGTGCCTGTCGCACCCATATGCACAGACAAGTTCTCTGCTCAGGATTATGGCCACATTCAGGTAAAGAAAATCTGTCACCCAAGTAAGCTTAGAACATTGAATTTAATATGTTCATGGCTGACAGCTATTTCATTTCTTCTGGATTTATTATTTTATAGGTCTGCATAATGTTATTCATCCTCTGCACAAATTAAAGTTTAAAGTGGGATAAAACTCAGAGAAAACATTCAATAATAATGTGTTTTTCCTACTTTTTATTACCCATTCTGGTATCATATTCCCAAAGTACAGCTTATCTGCACTGAAAGCTGCCATTGCATTTTACTGCGTAGCTGATATATTTATATATTATAATGTATCCACAGTGATCACTTCTCAGCTCTCTCTGGTTCTGCAATGTGTGCAGTTCAGTGTGCACTTTGATGGCAATACAAACTAATGGCAGTGATCTCACGACTGCCGCCGTTTGCTGGATATTCGCAATTAGCAGGAATCCCAAAACGCAGTGCCTGCAGCATTTTTCTGCAATTCTAGAGCGATCGCAATACAGTGCTTAAAGAGACTCTGAAGCAAGAATAAATCTCGCTTCAGAGCTTATATTCAGCAGGGGCATGTGTGCCCCTGCTAAAACGCCACTATCTCGCGGCTAAACGGGGGTCCCTTACCTCCCAAATCCCCTCGTGGAGTCCCGGGGATCTCTTCCTGGTGAGGCAGGGCTAATGGCCGCAGCCCTGCCTCCATGCGCGTATCTCCGCCTCTCCCCCGCCCCTCTGTCCTCCTTCGCTGAGGGGCGGGGGAGAGGCGGCGATGCGCCGCTGAGAGGCAGGGCTGCAGCTGTTAGCCCTGCCTCAACAGCAGCAAAATCTACGACCAAGTTGGTCGCAGATTTTGCATGGGGGGGATTTGGGAGGTAAGGGACCCCCATTTAGCTGCGGGATTGCCGCGTTTTAGCAGGTGCACACATGCCCCTGCTGAATATAAGCTCTGAAGCGAGATTTATTCTCGCTTCAGTGTCTCTTTAAAGTGTACCAGAGCTGATCAAAGCTAGAAGTTTTATACATACCTGAGGCTTCCTCCAGCTCCATAAGCTCAGATTGCTCCCACACCGCCATCCTCAGCCTTCTGCAGCTCCGGTAACGGGTCCTGTCACTTCAGCCAGTAGCGGCCAGTCTGCGCAAGAGAAGTGCACCCTCTACATAACGCTCCAATTACTATGTTTTCACCTTTTCGGATGATGCCTGAAACTTAACCTCCCTGCCGGTATGATTATTTCCGGATTTTGGTGTCTTTTTAGCACTTTTCAGACCCTAAAATCAGGAAAAAAATCATGTTGCCAGAATGTCTGCTGCAGCCCCTGCTCTCACTCACCTCCCTGGGCTCCAGCGCTGCAATTTTCTCTCTGTCCTCTGGGTGGCGCTGTAACATTGTAGTGAAAGGAGAACTGCTACCAACGTCTAGGTCCCCCGAGAGGTGAGTAAATACACCCACTGCACTCCATTGACCGTATAGCTTGGGATTACCGCCAGGGAGCTTAAAGGGGTACTGAAGAGAGAGGTATATGGAGGCTGCTATGTTTATTTCCTTTTAAGCAATACCAGTTGCCTGGCAGCCCTGCTGATCCTCTGCCTCTAATACTTTCAGCCATAGCCCCTGAACAAGCATGCAGCAGATGAGGTGTATCAGACTTTAAAGTCAGAGCTGACAAGACTAACAGCATGCTTGTTTCTGGTGTTATTCAGATACTACTCACTGGCGTACCAATAGGGGATGCGACCCCTGCTATTGCAGGGGGGCCCGGAGCCCCCCTAGGGCCCGCTCAGGGACTTTTGGGGGCAGGAGGGGTCGCAGCATAAGAGGAGAGTGTGGCAGATCGGTGGGGAGGGAGAAAATTCCCCCCCCCCTCCCTCACCTTGGGCTCTCCTCTCAGCGCTCCCCCCCCTGAAATCATTGGTGGCAGCGGGCAGGCAGCAGCAGCGGTGAGGCAGGGTGATCCATTACCTCCTAGCTGGAGGACTTCCTGTTTACACAGGAAGTTGCAAGAAGCTCTTAGAACGGAAGTCCTCCAGCGAGAAGGAGGTAATGTATCATCCTGCCGCCACCGCTGCTGCTGCCTGCCCGCTGCCACCAATGATTTCAGGAGGGGGAGCGCTGAGAGGAGAGCCCAAGGTGAGGGAGGGGGGGGGAATTTCCCCCCTCCCCACCGATCTGCCACACTCTCCTCTTATGCTGCGACCCCTCCTGCCCCCCAAAAGTCCCTGAGCGGGCCCTGGGGGGGGGGGGGGGGGGGGGTTTGCAGGGGGGCCCGGGGATTTCTAGGTACGCCCCACTACTGCAGAGAAATAGACCAGCAGGGCTGCCAGGCAACATTATTGATTAAAAGGAAATACATATAGCAGCCTCCGTATCTCTCTTACGTCAGTTTCCCTTTAAAGGGAAGGTCCATGGTAAAAAAAAATAAACAAAAATCAACTTACCTCAGGCTTCCTCCAGCCTTTGGTAGCCGTCCTGTGCAGGGATGCTGTCACGAGTAGATTCGAGTGGCCTAAGCACTCGAACTCGTGATTCAAATGAGCAATAATTAATGCAGGTGAGGAGCGGGACATAAGGGGTTATTTACCCATAAGGCTGCGTGCTCCCTGCGCTCCAAATAGGATCCATAGGTGTCCTATTCATCGCATTACAAGCCTCGCTGCAGGCACTTCTTCCGGCTTGAAGGAGGAAGTGCCCGCAGTGCCTGCAGCGAGGCTTGTAACGCAAAGAATAGGACGCGTGTGGATCCTATTTGGAGCGCAGGGAACACGCAGCCTTATGGGTAAATAACCCCTTATGTCCCGCTCCACACCTGCATTAATTGCTCATTTGAATCACGAGTTCGAGTGCTTAGGCCACTCGAATCTACTCGTGACAGCATCCCTGGTCCTGTGCCGTAGCCCCGGTGGATTTTTGTTTATTTTTTTACCCTGGATGTGTCCTTTAAGGAATTTTCCACTGAAGAACAAAGTGCTGTGTTTAACTGAATGCTGTTCTGCTACACATTTTTTTTGTGGTAGTAGATTTTATGCTGTTAATAATCTTTTAGATCAAAAAGGAAATGCTGAGTTTTATGCCACTTTAATCTCGAGCACAGTTGTTTCTGTGTATTTAGATTAGAAGAAAGTTATTTGAACAACTTGTTGTGAGTACCATATATCTACGCCCATGCAGCTTTTATTTAAAGACGCTTGCACACGCATGATTTGTGTCATCCAGGATCAAGGTCAATCCTGCAGTGACACTGTGGTAAAGGAGCACTGTACAGACGCCTCACTCGGGTATACTAGAGCGGCACATACTGTTGCTATGGGAAGGGGAGGCGGGATGATGATGTGGCACATGATGTATCAGTTTCTGGCAGGCAGGAGAAGGAAGGGAGCGATAGTCAGCCGCTGTTGTAAAGATCTGGTGTGATCGTTCTTTAAAGGAAACGTACCCCCAAATTTTATAAACTTATCAAATGAACTTCATTTATGTACCGTAAATGGTGTGGGCTTTTAGGGGGGCAGCCAGCATTCACTTACTTATGTGGGGCTGCTTCATAACTCCCTTTCTATATGAAGCCTCCATCTTCTCTGACCTTGTGCCCCAGTAACATAGCTTGTCATACAGACGTTGATGTTTATGCACCTTGGACCAATCAAATCCTGTGGAGGTGGATTGTGACTGGTCCATTTTCAAGCTGCACAAATTTGCAAAATCCTGCATCAAATCAGAAGTTTTGCATCTGATCTACCTATTCATAAATTACCCTGCCTTCTGGTTGATACTTAGGGCCTGAGCCCACTAATGCAGTTGTGTCCGCTTTTCAGCATCTGTAACATTGATATGTAACTGAAAAGCGGACACAACTGCGTTAATGGGCTCAGACCCTAACCACTGTATACATGAATCACCCCACATACGTGGCAGATAGTCTTTGATCAAGTCATGTAACCATCACAGCTTAAGGTACCCATACATGCATTGATTGCCACCTAATGTGGCAAACATATCGATCCCTCTCAATCCAACAACACTTCACATAGATTGAACTTTTTGATGCTGCACCGAGGCTCATCATCGATAATTTCAAATGATTTTAGTCAAACATTGGTCAACATTATGATTGAGGTTTGCTGGGCTATAGATTTCTAGCAGATTTGATCAGATTGATTGAATCTGCCAGGAAATATTGGTGTGTGTATAGCTTTTGCCCTTGTCAAAGTCACACAGATATTTACAATTTTTCTTGCTTATGATATCTCCACAGTAGAGATAATTGTCCTCTAAACAACACTCTGTTCTCTGTCAGGTTCCCACGCTGATTGTTTATGGTGATAAGGATGAGCAGTTGGGCGAGATCTCTCTTCGGAACTTGAAGAATCTGCCCAATCACAAGGAGTTCTGCATGAAGGGGGCGGGGCACGCTTGTTACCTGGACGACCCAGACACCTGGCACTGTGGCCTCCTAGAGTTCCTCGCTGGCTTGAAGTAATATTGTTATCACATCAGGAAGCTGCCCCCTCCCCAAGAGACTAAACAAGTATCTGCCTGTATAGATAAGGAGATCACGTTTCACCCTATTTCCTGTGACAAATCAGTCCAAACATTTCCACTACATGAAACTGCCCTGGCAAATTCCTCTTAATTTTCACCAGACCACCTTTTATCATAATAAACTAAAATAAAATCAGCTGACCATTCCCTATGTCTGTGTGATACTCATACACTCTACGGTGGCCAAAGACAAACGCCCGAAGCCCCCTGCAGGGCTGTGGAGTTAGTACAAAAATCATCCGACTGACTCCACAGTTTATGAAATCACCAACACCAGGTACCCAAAATTGCTACGACTCCACAGCCCTGTTCCTCTGCTGCTGCCTCCCGCCCATTCCATCCCCCTGCATACTCTGGGTGAAGTATCTCTAGTTATTCTCCACCTTGGACCACTGCTACCCGCATGTTCCCCCTTATACACGTACAGCCATTATGTCCCTCCAATTATAAGTGCTGCCACTGTGTCCCTCACAAAGGCAGTAATTATGGCCCTCTGTACTAGCATTCTGTCCGTTCTTTAAGTGCTGCCACCAAGCCCCTTCTATAAAAAAAATGCAGTCATTATGACCCTCTAATAACAAGTACTATGTCCCTCCAATAGCAAGTGCTGCAACCATGTCCCTTCTGACTATAACCAAGGCAATCATTATGACAATTCAATTACAAGTACTAGCATTATGCCCCCTCCTATAGCAAGTGCTGGAACCATGTCCCTTCTATAACAAAGGCTATAATTATGACCCTCTGACAACAAGTGAAGCCATCATGTCACTCATAACAAAGGCAGTAATTATGAACTTCCCATAAAAGGTAGTAAAGTAGTACCATGTTCCTCCTATAACAAGTGCTGCCACCATGGCCCTTCTATAATACAGCAAATGCAGAAATTATGCCCCTTCTATAAGAAGTGCTGCTATTTGTTAATTCCTTCCAGAACAAGGGCAGCCATTATGCCTCCTTCCCAAGCAAAGGTCATTAGGGAACTCACAGTCAATTAGTGGGGCATACTGACCTTTTTTCTGTGGCAGTTCACCTGTCACATGTGGTCTCCTCCCAGTGCTCTCCAAGTAACATCAGCCATTGAACTCCAGTGGGAGGGCTGATTATAGAGCTGAGCTGTCACAGAGGATCTGGCATAAGAGAGAGTAAATAAACCCAATCCAGAGTACTTCCCTGCTACACCTTGCATCCCTGCATTAGAGGATGAATGGTGGTGGCAGGTGCAGCAGCAGGGGTGTAACTACAGGGGAGCAGCCCCAGAGCTGTGTGTGTGTGTGTGTGGGGGGGGGGGCAACTACTATGTCACACCCTCTGATAAAGGGGCCTATGCTTCAGACTAGGTGTTTTTGTGGCTGCACTTGTTATGGTTGTGGAGATTATGATGGTCACGCTTGTTTTATGACCCTTGCAAGATGGGACTCAGGGTTGTGAGAGTCACAAGGGTTTGGCAAGGGAAAGGATGTGAACATTGGGGGAGCCTCCTGATTTGTAATTATGCCCCTGCAGCAGATATAAGGACTCTGCCACCAATGTGGTGTCCTCAAACCTTGTGGCACCCTAACTGGCCCATAGACATCCCTGGATGACTGGTACACATTAACCTCCTTGCGACTGCTTAACACCAATTGGCGGTCGCAAGGTGACAGCCTCAGGAACGCCTAATGCCAATTGGAGTCAAGTCCTGGGGTGGGGTTTGCAGGGGATCGAATGTGCCGATGCGCGCGCATCTCCGCTTGAATGACGGAGCTCTGCTCAATCTTCAGTCTCCCAGCAGCGATCGCCACTAGGAGACTGTTAGACGACGTCTATTTACATTGCACAGCGCTGCGATCTACGGCAGCGCTGTACTGGGGACAGCGTGTCACTCTGCTGCCCCCCTGGAGAGGCTCAGAGAGCGATCGGCTCTCATAGGCTGATGTCTATGCGAGCTGATCGCTGGGATTGGCTGGCAGGGGGAGGGAGGGGTTAAACAAAAAAAATACAAATTTATTTTAAAATAAATGATAATAAATGTAAAAAAAAAAATGCCCACAGCTGTAATCAGAGCCCACAAGCCCACCAACAGAAATCTCTGTTTGTAGGCAGAAATGGAGGGGGGGGGGGGGGATGGAATAATTCATTAGTGTGCTGCGTTGTTCAGCTCTGCAGCAAGGCCTTAAAGCTGCAGAGCTCTGAGTTGCTGGTTGGGGAAGCCTATGGTCCTTAAGTGGTTAATGATGGGTACGTATTGTGCGATGGTGCAGACCATCATTTCAGGAATGAACACTGGGTGGTAGATAGAGATTGATGGACCATCTAACAATAAACTCTTTATTCTATGCACAGTATGTTTACATAACTCTGTACACTTCAAATCTTCATATAAACATTTATAGTGCAAACATATCACAGGAATTCTGTATAAAGTGTTGAAATTACAACCTGCCTCATAAGAGCTTACAATCTATTCACTCTGCTGCAGTCACTCATAGGCAACATCCAATCAAATCTGAAGATATCCATCAATGGAGTATAACAGGTTAGATAAAGTGAGTGTGTGTATATTAGATATACATCTATACTGTATAGTATAACGGTCTTCTAAAGCCAAGCATTATATCAGAGAATTATATGCATACATGGCCAAAAATATTATACTATTTTTAGCCAAAGACCTTTAAAGGAACCCGAGGTGTGAGACCTATGGAAGCTGCCACGATTATTTCCTTTTAAGCAATACCAGTTGCCTGGCAGCCCTACTGGTCTTTCTGATCAGTAGGGTCTAAATCGCACACCTGAAACAAGCATGCAGCTAAGATGAATGGAGCTGCTGACTTTAGGAAAAAGTCGCCCTGTGTAATACAATGTAACTATGGAAAGATGGATATCATTTTAAAGCTCTCTTTCTGACAACACCTAAATTGTCGCCCTACGCCTTTTAGTTTTCTCGATTGAAATCGCGGCCACGGCAATTTCAATCGCGAAAATAGCAAAAACTCAAAGGCGTAGGGCGACGGTTTATATATCATTGGAAAGAGGAGAAAGAGCTTTAAAATGATATGCATCTTTCCACAGTTTCCACTGCTCGGAGTCCCTTTAAAAGGACACTGTAGGGGGGTCAGGGGAAAATGAGTTGAACTTACCCGGGGCTTCTAATGGTCCCCCGCAGACATCCTGTGCCCACACAGCCACTCTCCAATGTTCTGGCCCCGCCTCTGGTTCACTTCTGGAATTTCAGCGTACTGCGCAGGCCCAGTATGGTCTGTGCCTGCGCCGTGCGCTCCTGGTGACATCATGGGAAGCGAGGACTCGGCAACGCAGGTGCAGTGGTTTTCAGACTTTAAAGCCTGAAATTCCAGAAGTGAACTGGAGGCGGGGCCAGAGCATCAGTGAGTGGCTGTGTGGGCACAGGATGTCTGTGGGGGACCATTAGAAGCCCCGGGTAACTTCAACTCATTTTCCCCCAACCCCCCTACAGTATCCCTTTAAAGTCTGAAATTCCAGAAGTGAACCGGAGGCGGTGCCGGAGTATCGGTGGGTGGCTGCGTGGGACCATTCGAAGCCCCGGGTAAGTTAAACTCATTTTCTCCCAACCCCCCTACAGTATTCCTTTAAAGTGACACAGGATTAGTAGGACAGCCGCGCAATGTGCATTATTTAAAGTGAACCTGAAATGTTTTTTTTAAAAAACACTTACCTGGGGCTCCTGCCAGCCCCCTACAGCCGCCCTGTACCCTCGCTGGTCTTCAACGATCCTCCGGTACCCTGCCGCGGCTTAGTTTTGATTCTGGCAATCGATGGGCACTGCACCTGCGCAGCCCTGGCCGCGCGCCTTCTTGTTTGTGCTCCAGTAGAGATTTTCTCGTACTGCACCTGCGCAAGATGCTCCCGGAAATTGGAGTGCAAACTAGAAAAAACACGCAGCCAGCACAACGCAGGGGCCATCGACTTGCAAGGATCATTCCAAGACAACGCAGGCACAGGACGGCTGCAGGGGGCTAGCAGAGAAACTTTTTTTTTTTTTTTAAACCTATTTCAGGTTCACTTTAAAAGGCAAAAAACATGTCAGCCTCCATATCCCTCTCACTTCAAGTTCCCTTTAAAGAGGACCAGTCCTTGCCAAGGTACCGTAATTCTTCAGATGCAAATGGAGATGACAGACTTCTTTTTCACCCTCTATATATAAAGCAGTAGGGGATGCACCTTACAGTGGCAACTGCCACAACTGTGCAGACCTGACTCAGAAGCACCCTATCTCATACAGTGTGCAGAAAAAAAAAATTACACAGTATTGTAGCTTTCCTTGTTAGTCATTGCTGAACAAGTCAGTATTTGGTGTCAGATGCTGCATCAACCGCTCCCAATAGTCATTTTGCTAGAATAGTGCAGTAAGGTTTGATGATGTCATCAGGATATACATATATAACCTATCTGCAGGCTTTATGTTTAAAAGTGTGTGTATGTGGGATTCTCTAGGGTCACACTTGCAGCTGCGGGAATCGTAGAAGATTCCCCAAAAGTGTTTTGTCGCACAATTACGAGTTTTGTGGTTCATTTTAACATGCTTTTTACACTGGCCATGCATGCATTGTGCGAGAAAGTAGTGCAGGCTATGCAGAATCATTACATGCATTTTTGCTATGCGGCAACACATTGCAGTTTTTCTCAAGTCTGACCCCTCCCTCAGAATTCTTCTTTAAAGGACAACTGAAGTGAGAGGGATATGGTGGCTGCCATATTTATTTCCTTTTAAAAAGAGACTCTGAAGCAAGAATAAATCTCGCTTCAGAGCTCATAGTTAGCAGGGGCATGTGTGCCCCTGCTAAAACGCTGCTATCCCGCGGCTAAACGGGGGTCCCTTCACCCCCAAACCCACCCACCTTGGTCGTCTTCTTGGTCGCAGATTTTGACTTTCTGGAGGCAGGGCTAACGGCTGCAGCCCTGCCTCTCAGCGCGTCTATCAGACGCGCATCGCCGCCTCTCCCCCGCCCCTCTCAGTGAAGGAAGACTGAGAGGGGCGGGGGAGAGGCGGAGATACGCGTCTGACAGACGCGCGTGGGGCAGGGCTGCGGCGGTTAGCCCTGCTCCAATGCGGAAGCGCTCCCCCGCATTACGGAGGGGATTTGGGGGTGAAGGCACCCCCGTTAAGCCGCGGGATAGCGGCGTTTTAGCAGGGGCACACATGCCCCTGCTATCTATGAGGTCTGAAGCGACATTTATTCTCGCTTCAGACTCTCTTTAAGCAACACCAGTTGCCTGACAGCCCTGATGGTCTATTTGGCTGCAGTAGTGTCTGAATCACACCAGAAACAAGCCTGCAACAAATCTTGTCAGATCTGACAATACTGTCAGAAACACCTGATTTGCTGCATACTTGTTCAGGGTCTATGGCTAAAAGTATTAGAGGCAGATGATCAGTAGGGCTGCCAGGCAATTGGTATTGCTTTAAAGGAAATAAATATGGCAGCCTCCACATACCTCTTACTTCAGTTGTACTTTAACTCTCCTGCCTCCATCAGATTCTGGAGAACCATTTTTGTCTGCTTTGATTCAGATTTGAAAGATGTCAAGCCAGCAGTAAGAGTGGAGTCTAGATTTCACCTAACAGTAAAACATATTCACATAACTTCTTATATTGATAATTAGTGTAGTGCATTTATATGTCACAATCCGTGTCAGTTCTTAAACCAACCCCTTTAACATGTAAACACAGAGGAGCGGTTTTAATATCTTAAGGTGCCCATTAACGGTACGATTTTTCACTAGATGCAATCTTTCGATGCAATGTGAACGATTGTAACTAATCAGAAGGCAATTATCAATTATCTTACAGCAACAGGATGTCACCAACTACTTTAAAAGGAAACATCCATATCCCTCTTAGTTTAGGTTTCCTTTAAACAATACCAGTTGCCTGGCAGTCCTGCTGATCTCTGGCTGGAGTAATGGCTGAATCATACACCTTAAACAAGCATACAGCTAATCCAGTCTGACTTCAGTCAGAGCACCTGATCTGCATGCTAGTTCAGGGGCTGATGCTAAAAGTATTAGAGACACATGATCAGCAGGAGAGTCAGGAAACTGGTATTATTTTAAAAGTAAAAATCCATCTCCTTCTCAGTTTAGGTTCACTTTAAATCTGATTGGTCTGCAGAATGTCCATAAACAAGAATGCACAGTTGAATGAAAACTCAGGGTGTGTCAGTTCTCTGGCTTGGCAGAAGGTTAATGGAAAGGCAGAGACAGACCTTTCAACTTCTAAAACAAATATCTTCTACTCTGAAATTTGGTCCCACTTTTTTTTTAATCTCTGTTTCGCCACATTCAACTGCTGCTCTGTAGAGTTCCGGTAGCATGGCAGTAGCTGGTAAATCCCTATACATACTAAATTATAAACATGCTGCACAGCCAGCGACTCAGAAATTGCAACTACTGTACACTGGGATTGAGAGCAAAGCAGTAGGGAGAGAAACTGCAGAGCTGAAGCTAAGCCACTAAGGTAACTGTAACTGGCCCTTCTTCCACTCGCTTCTGCCAAGCCTGGAGTGAAATCCTCTTTGAGCTCCTTCTCCAGACTGCTCTTCTGTGGCTCTTGTCACATGACCATGCGTCAGGCCGGTAAGGAAATATTTGTAGTAAAGCTTAAAGAGCACATGATCTGCACGGTGGGAGGCGGCTTCTAGAACTGCAGCAGCAGCAGATAGCGCATACGAGCCTGGCTCTCCTTGTAGACCAGGTATTCACTCTGAGAGAAATAGGAATCGCTGAATTCAGACACCTTTACTGGCGGCCCCTGCGGCACAACGATTTTCCGTCCATCCAAGGTGAGCTTGTAATCCTTCTTGGGATCTGCAATCATACAGTACAATGCATATGTGAGGATAGGTATTGGAAGCTTGTCATCCAAAGAACCAATCCACCAAAAAGCGATATTCCAATTATGGGTGGAGCCTGAAGAACAGTCAACAATTAGCCTCTTCTATCTCCTGGGGATAATCCCAAACCCCTCAAAGAGTTTCCCTGCCCTTGGTCCTACAAAAGCAGGTTTAAACTCATTAATGCACAGCAAAGTCCCCATTATCCAGAACTCAAGCAACCAGAAGTCTCAACTAACCGGCATTCCTGTGGGGACAACAGGGATTGTGCTTTAGTTTTTTTTTTTTTTTTTGGGGGGGGGGGGGGGGGGGAATAAGGTATTGCAAGGCATAAAATATTTTCTGACACCCCAGGAACCATACATGGAGGATGCCGAAAAGCCGCTGGGAGCTGCAGGATGGCTAGAAGATGCCAACTGGATATTCGATCAGTATTTTATGAAGGGGGGGGGGGGAAATTTGTGCTTTTGCACAAATTCCAGCTCAAGCAACCGGCAAGCGCATGTATCCGGCGTCAGTTGATCCCCGCCAGTGGATACCAAAAGTCCAAGGTTGGCTAGCACACCAAAAGCAATTGTCTGTCTGCACTAATCTGATGAAGGGGACCCTCCGTGGCCACGAAACAATTGTCATGTCGTGTTGACACATGTAAGAAGGAATAAACATCCTTGAAATTGCTTTTGGTGTGCTAGCCAACCTTGGACTTTTGTTGTACTACACTGATGTGGCTTTGCATCCGGGCTATGCACCCAACCCTATACGGCATGGTGTGCTTCTCCCAAACCTACTACTGTGCCAGTGGATACCAGGGAGCATAAAGGGGAGGGGACGGTGCCACGTAATTACTAGGTGCAGTGTGGTGCCAGAAGGAATCAAAGTGTTGGACTAGCTCAGGCAATGGCAAGATTCAGCAATACTGCCCCTAGTGACAAGCTCAAATAATATTTAAATTACACGGCAGAGCAGAGGCCAGGTGACAAGCCTTATTCTGACACTGATCTATAGGGGCTGATGCTGTGCTAGGTTTTATCTGGCAATAGTGCCACCCAGTGGCAGCCATTTTTCCTGCGTCGGACTATGTCCAACATTAGACTTACGATGGAAAATACCAACGTTGGACATAGTCTGACATAGAATTGAAAAGGGTTAATGGCTGTCAGAAGGGATCGATTCAGACAGCCTTCACCTGCACAAACATGCTGTTAGAGCATTTGATGAGCAGCTTGTTCTGTTCTATGGAGAGCTGGAAAAGAGCTCCCTATGCTTGCAGCAGTTCATATCACAAGCATCGTGCTTGGTTTTCTAGGGTGCATGATATGGGCGCTGGACTCGGGAAATAAAGCAGATATGCAGTGCCCCACCAAGGCTCAGCTACTATCAGGGATGCTCTCATAAGTAATAACGAGTGCTTAAAGGAATTTTCAGGCAAAAACAAAAAACGAGTCTCACTTACCTGGGGCTTCTACCAGCCCCATGCAGCCATCCTGTGCCCTCTTAGTCACTCACTGCTGCTCCAGTCCCCTGCCACCAGCTAGTTTTGTTTTTGGTCGGCGGGCCGCATTACGTACATTTTTACGCATTTCCGCGGGTGCAGAAACTTTAACACATACATTCTTACGCATTACTGGTCCAACGCGTAAAAATTTACGCGTTGGACCAGTAATGTGTAAAAACGTATGTGTTAATGATCTTGTATCAGCAGGAATGCGTAAAAATGTACGCAATGCGGCCCGCAGACCCCAAGGTCGGCAAAAACGAAACTAGCTGGTGGCAGGGGACTGGAGCAGCAGTGAGTGACTAAGAGGGCACAGGATGGCTGCATGGAGATGCCCCAGGTAAGTGAAACACTTTTTTTTTTTTTTTTTTTTTTGCCTGACAATTCCTTTAAGCACTCAAATTCGTGATTTAAATGAGCTTTAATTAGCTCAGGTGTGCGGCAGAGAGTGAAGGGGTTATTTACCCACAAGTGCATGTCCTCCCTGCGCTCCAAATAGCTTGCACGCGTCCTATTGGTCCCGTTGCAAGCCTCACTGCATGCACTTCCTCTTTCAAGCCAGAAGTGCGTGGTGGTAAGGCTTGCAAAGCGACCAATAGGACGCGTGCAAGCTATTTGGAGCGCAGGAAGGACGCACACTTGTGGGTAAATAACCCCTTCACTCCCTGCTGCACACCTGAGCTTATTAAAGCTCACTTAAATCATGAATTCAAGTGCTTAAACACTCATTATTGCTCGTGAGAGCATCCCTGGCTACTATGTAATCAATTTTCAGATACCTGCAATGCAGCACCAAGGCTCAGCTACTAAATTCCAGAGTTCCAGATATTGACTTAATGCAGCTGGTCTTGGATTCTATATAGCTCGGCTCTGGATAGAGATTGGTACAGTTAGGAGGGTTAGTGTTAGAGGATAAGGCAAGATAGAGGTAAAAAGTGAGGGAGAGGTGGTTAGGAATAAGCACTTTGGAAGGCATTTGCTGAGGGAAGGGGGGGGGGGGGGGTTAGTGTTAGGCATGTAGGTAGGGTTACACTTAGGGAGGGGAATATTTTCAGAGCCAGATCATCCACAAGGCAAATCTAGGCAGTTGCCTAGTGTTATGCATATAGATAGGGGTATTCTGTGGTGGCGGGGGGGTGGAGAGTTTATAGTGTTAGTGCTAATAGACAGGTGTATGTTTCATAAGGCGGAGTTGGTATTAGGCCCCGTTTCCACTGGAGTACCACGTCCGTCTTGGTCCATGCAGCTGCGATTCACACTTGTGAAAAAGGAAGTAGCAGGAGAGCTGTAATGTAACCTGGAGAGCAGCGCACAGAGGTGACGACAAGGTTGACTTAAAGCGGATCCGAGATGAAAAACTAACTATAACAAGTAACTTGTCCATATATCTTATCTAAAGTTAAGATAATGTAGCTGCAAACAGCTTCAATAGAATATGATTATTTCTTTCTGTGATACAATGACAGCAGCTATGTTGTTTGTTAACATTACACAGAGGCAGGCTTATTGCATCTTGAGCAAAAAAAACCTAATCCTCCCCTCTGCCTCTGAAATCTCTGGCTAGTAATAACTTCCCCTCCTCCTGCCCAGACTGAGCTCCCATGAGCCCTTGCTACTGTCTAAAGTGCCTTGGCTCTCTGAAAACCTGTGAGCGTGGCTAGTTTAGTTTATAGGGAATTACTATTAAATACTACTATTTAGTATTAAAACAAAAAAGTATTTGGCTTGAGAAATGCCCTATAAACAAAAGGAAAGGAACACAATTATGCAATGAGTAAAAGTTCATCTCAGATCCACTTCAACTCCTCCTTTCAAGGTGTACATCAGTTTATTTTGAGTTCTGTTCCGAAGGATTCGGAGCAGTGGTACACATCAGAACGCTCACCCCCTACCGGTACTGACCTCTGTGTTGTGCCCAATGCCAATTACCATCTTGCAATGGAATGGTGAAGATAATACATTTATGGACTTTTAGCCAGGGCTGTGGAGTCGGTACAAAAATCCTCTGACTCCTCAGTTTGTGAAACCACCAACTCTGACTCCATGTACCAAAAAATTGCCCTGACTCCTCTCTGACTCCACAGCCGTGCTTTTATCAGACTGTATCTTCACATGCACCTTGTCAGCTTTGTACATTATGAATACAGACAATATGATGTAAGCATAGTGCTAACCTGGCTCAGTGTGACCGCGGGCCACAACACTGTCATAGCCCTTTGGTGCACTTCTCAGCGAGCTGTCATCTTGCTTGATGTGATACTCTTTCCCCAGCGCCACCTCATTAAGGAACATGATCCCCAGACTCTTTGAGGTGCAGCCGACTGTGAGGGAGAAAAAATAGTCAGATCACTATTGTGACAATGTCCACAACTCTATCTATCTATGGTTCTCACACCTCCAAACCCCACCGTACACTTTCTATGACTCCACGGGCACTATGGCAAAAAATAGTAACATATAAAGCACATACTGTATGCAAAAATACATACACTTGTCCCAGAGTAATTGCAGTGTGTATGTGGTTGTTCGGAATCTCTTATGAACACATTTCGACTAGTCCCTTCTCATGATGGAATTTCAAGGTTTCCATTATGGGTTTCAAAAGCACTTACTGGCCAGGAGCTATACTAAGAAGCTGGTCAGCCTCCCTACTTGTGCACACACTATTCTGGCAGTTAGACCGTGCCACTGCCTTTCAAAGAGTGCTTTTGAAAATAAACAAAACCTTGAGAACCCCCTTGAGGAACTGTACTAGTTCAAAAATATACCTACATAGGAAGAACATTTTGCAATGTATTGCCTGTTCCATTGCCCAGTACAATACTCATAAAGACGGTCATGTGTATTGTACGTGCCATTGAACAGGCAATAAATTGCACAAGTTTTGCTGAAGGCCAGTTGAATCCACCACCCTCTATCCATGTAGGAGTGGCTCTACATAAGAGTTGGTGAATCTCCCTGGTTTTAACCTCCCTAGCGGTAACCTTGAGTCAGCCTTCTGGGCGGAAAACCGCAGCTAAGAGCGGTAACCCCGAGCCCGATTCTTGGTAGCTGCCAGGAGGTCTGTGCAGAGTATACAGAGTATAGCGTGCAGCGGGTGTTTCAACTCAAAGCCCCCGACTCTCCAGCCATTCGCTGGTCCTTGGAAGCTCTGCATCCCACTGGTGAGATCGCTGTTTGTCATCATGACTTGAGGACAGATACTATCTCACTACAGGGTTACAGTGCCACCTGGAGGACGAAGGGAGAACTGCAGCACTGAATCTCTGGGAGGTGAGAAAACGCTGAGCTGCTGCAGATGTCTATGCGGTATGATTTTCTTTCCGGTTTTAGGGTCTGAAAGCGTGCAAAAAATTGCACCGCTGTTAGACCCTAAAATCCAGAAATAATAATACCGCCAGGGAAGTTAAGCAACAACATCCAGCATGCTCCCCTGCATAGCGGATGGGGGGGAGGCAGCCCAGAAATGCAGTAGAAAATACTTACCAAGCCTCCAGGTGGCGTCTTCTACCCTTCCTGTAACTCTTAGTGGCTTTCTGGCGTCCTCTGTGTACGACTCCTGGCGTGTCACCTAAGCCGCATCTGAAGGAGCCACACATGAAAACTTGAAAGCCCGAAGGGAGCTGCAGGATGGATAGAAGAAAAAACGCCTGGAGGCTCGGTAAGCAGTTTCTGCAAACCAGTGGCGTTCCTACCATAGGGCGGCATGGGGCGCCCCGCACCGGGTGTCGGGCGCCCCAGGGGGTGTCATCAAGGCCCCCACAGAGGCCTGTGCCGGCCGGACAGGAGGGGGAAAGCAACCCGGAAAGGAGGGGTGGCGGGGAAAGCGGCGGGGAGGGGGGCCGGACCCCCCACCTCCCTCACCTGGGTCCCCTCCTTCTGGCGCTTCACCCTCCTAATTAGCAGCAGCTTGATGAGCGGGCAGGAGCGGGCGGAGAAGACTTACTCACCTACTTCCTGCGTTCCAGGCGATGGCAAATAGCGTCATCGTCACCTGACGCTGGTCTCCACCTTCTCCACCGCCCACTGTGCTTCCTGATTTGCGGAAGCACAGTGAGCGACAGAGAGACCAGCGTCACGTGAGGATGACGTTATGCGCCATCGCCTGGAGCAGGTGAGTAAGTCCTCCCCGCCCGCTTCGCTAAGCTGCTGGCTGCTGCTAATTAGGAGGGGGAAGCGCCGGAAGGAGGGGACCCCGCCACCCCACCTTCCAAGCTTCCCTCATACCGGGGGCCACTATGCTACACTGGGGGCACCTATGCTACACTGGGGGCCACTATGCTACACTGGGGGCCACTATGCTACACTGGGGGCCACTATGCTACACTGGGGGCACCTATGCTACACTGGCGGCCACTATGCTACACTGGGGGCCACTATGCTACACTGGGGGCCACTATGCTACACTGGGGGCCACCATGCTACACTGGGGGCCACCATGCTACACTGGGGGCCACTATGCTACACTGGGGGCCACTATGCTACACTGGGGGCACCTATGCTACACTGGGGGCCACTATGCTACACTGGGGGCCACTATGCTACACTGGGGGCCACTATGCTACACTGGCGGCCACTATGCTACACTGGCGGCCACTATGCTACACTGGGGGCCACTATGCTACACTGGGGGCCACTATGCTACACTGGGGGCACCTATGCTACACTGGGACCACTATGCTACACTGGGGCCACTATGCTACACTAAACTATACTGGGGCCACTATGCTATACTGGGGCAACTATACTAGCTATACTGGGGCAGTGGCGGTGCCAGGGGGGTGGTTTGGGTGCTGAAGCACCCCCTAATATTGTCCAAGCACCCCCAGCGTGAACTGATTTTCGGCGTCTAATAGACGCTGTGTCAGTTCACTGACAGCAGCAGCCCGCAGCTCCAACAGCGGCAGAGCAGGGCTACAGTAAAATGGCGTCCGAAGCCCTGCTCTGGAGACTGAGTCTGCAATGCAGGGCTTCGGGCGCCATTTTCCCGTAGCCCTGCTCTCACCGCGGGAGTTTCAGTTGCTGGCTGCAGAGGATCGTGAGAGCTGCGCGCCGGACGGAGGCCGGGACAGGAGGTCTGCTGCTGCTTCAGGTGAGTAAATTTTTATTTAATTTATATTAGCAGGTGTATCGACTGTTCTGGCCAGGTCTGCTACATGATTGAAGTGTTTTCTGGCCAGGTTGCCACATGATTGCATATATTTTCTGGGCAAATCTGCCGACATGATTGCATGTATTTTCTGGGCAAATCTGCCGACATGATTGCATGTATTTTCTGGGCAAATCTGCCGACATGATTGCATGTATTTTCTGGGCAAATCTGCCGACATGATTACATGTATTTTCTGGGCAAATCTGCCGACATGATTGCATGTATTTTCTGGGCAAATCTGCCGACATGATTGCATGTATTTTCTGGGCAAATCTGCCGACATGATTACATGTATTTTCTGGGCAAATCTGCCGACATGATTGAACGTGTTTTTTGGGCAAATCTGCCGACATGATTGAACGTGTTTTTTGGGCAAATCTGCCGACATGATTGCATATATTTTCTGGGCAAATCTGCCGACATGATTGCATGTATTTTCTGGGCAAATCTGCCGACATGATTGCATGTATTTTCTGGGCAAATCTGCCGACATGATTGCATGTATTTTCTGGGCAAATCTGCCGACATGATTGCATGTATTTTCTGGGCAAATCTGCCGACATGATTGCATGTATTTTCTGGGCAAATCTGCCGACATGATTGAACGTGTTTTTTGGGCAAATCTGCCGACATGATTGAACGTGTTTTTTGGGCAAATCTGCCGACATGATTGAACTATTTTCTGGTCAAATCTGTTCACATTACGTGTATTTTCTTGAGAAAACCTGAACAATTATGTGAATTTTCTGGGGAAAGGCCCACTGTCTTTGTGTTGCACTTTTAAGGGGAACCCGAGGTGAGAATAATATTGGGCTGCAATATTTATCTCCTTTTAAGCAATACCAGCTGCCTGGCTGCTGTGCTGGTCCTCTGCATCTAATTCTTTAAACCATAGACCCTGAATAAGCAAGCAGCAGGTCAGGGGCTTCTGACAATATTGTCAGAACTGACAAGATTAGCTGCATGCTTGTTTCTGGTGTAATTCAGTTCACTACTGCAGCCAAATAGATCAGCAGGGCTGCCTATTGTTTAAAAGAAAATGAATATGGCAGCCTCCATATCACTCTTATCCCGGGTTCACTTTAAATTAGTTAGCTCTGCCCTCATCCGGTCATGGCCACGCCCATTTTTCGCCGCGGCGCGCAATGCGCGCCGCATGTTATAACCGCACCCATTTTTTGTTAGCTATACTGGTGCCACTATACTATACTAAGGACAACTTTAGGGGGGGGGAGCGAGCCTACACCTGGCATTACCCGCCGTGTCACGTTTAGCATGCCACATTTGCTGTTTTTTTTTTTTTTTAATGGGGGGGGGGGGTGTCTTTTTAATACCCAGCACCGGGTGTCAAATGCCCTAGGTACGCCACTGCTGCAAACCCCCCAAAGCACATGCCGGTTAGTTGAGACTTCCAGTTGCCCGAGTTCCAGGATACCAGGGGACTGCTGTATTAACGTTTTCTCACAGTGCTGATGGCTGGTGTCTTACCATATCCTGCTGATTTACTGTTCTCTGAGGCAAAGTATATCCCTCTGCCCACACGTCCTCCTGAATGGGGCATAATGCGCAGGCCACTCTTCAAGATGGCTGCCACTACAGCTACATTGGTGCCATGCCACAGCAAGCGGCGGTTGTCAATGTCTTCATGCTCTTTGAGCCGGTCCTCCTGTGGTGACAAGAGACAACAGGAGAGACTAATTAAAAACAGTGGAAGAGAGCAGGGCATGCTAGGACTTGTAATTCTACAACCTTTGGACATAAAAGGCCTGTACTGTACTATTTATCTACAGAATAAATAAATTCAAGTGAACATATTCAACATTTCTTTAAAACTTTGGATTCTGAAAAACTGTATAATATTTGCCCATGAATATAGAGAAAGGTTGCAGAGCGCTTATATCATATTATAATATAGGCATATGATGTAATTTCACCACCTAGAGGACTTTTTGAATACTGCAGAGAAGGAACATTAAATGCGACACATCTGTAGATTTGGTATGCCCATCAAGCATAAGTGTTCTTACTGGTCCATGTAAGATTGCATGTGTTTCTGTAATTGGTGCCCACATAACACATCTGAACAGTTTGTTTGTTTTTTGGATTCTTATGGTTTCTGAACCTGCCCTTTGTTTTGCCCATCTGCTCTATAAAAGACAACTGAAGTGAGAGTAATATGGAGGATGTCATATTTATTTCCTTCTAAACATTGCCAGTTTCCTGGCAGCCTTGCTGATCTATTTAGCTGCAGTAGTGTCTGAATACCACCAAAAACAAGCATGCAGCCAATCTTGTCAGATATGATACTTCAAGATCCGCACCGTCAGTACAAAATGGTTTATTGGAAGTTAAAACATAAACATGTTAAAAAGTATGGGTCCGGCCAGATGACGCACAGGCGTTTCGGACTCTCCTGGTCCTTTCTCAAATCCTCAGAGACCCACAGTATGGGTCTCTGAGGATTTGAGAAAGGACCAGGAGAGTCCGAAACGCCTGTGCGTCATCTGGCCGGACCCATACTTTTTAACATGTTTATGTTTTAACTTCCAATAAACCATTTTGTACTGACGGTGCGGATCTTGAAGTATCATAATCGTTTACTCTTACTCCAGAGTGGATCCTGGCACGTCACTTCTGTTGCATTGGTGCAGGAACTTTTCTAACATTTCAATCTTGTCAGATATGACATGTTTATCTGTCAGAAACATCTGTTCTTCTGCATGCTTGTTCAGGGTCTATGGCTAAAATTATTAGAGGCAGATAAGCTGGAAAGCTAGGCAACTGGTATTGTTTAAAAGGAAATATATATGGCAGCCTCCATATCCCTCTCATTACAGTTGTCCTTTAAGGGCTTGATTCACAAAGCCGTGCTAAACAGTTAGCACGTGAAGGGCCGTTCGCGGACTTTTGCGCGCATCAAGCCCTAAATGTGTTGCCATCTGCACTGACCACTGAATATTCACACTTTACTTTTGGCCAGCGCTGGAACATCCACAAGAAAACCTAGGCTGCTGCCTTGGGCCTATTGGGTGTCAAGGGGCCTAGCTAACACCTTCTCCCATCTCAAAATTGTCAAAAGGACCACAAGGGTGAGTCAAAACTACTACCTTACCTAGAGCCCAATTTCATCTTAACCACTTCCCTACTAAGGGGTTTTTCCGCTTCTGGACCAAAGCAATTGTCACCCGTCAGCGCTTCTGCCATTCATTCTCCAATAACTTTATAGCTACTTATCACAATGAAATGATCTATAGCTTGGGTTTTAGTTTCGCCACCAAGTAGGCTTTCTTTGGGTAGTACATTTTGCCAAGAATGTTTTTATTCTAAATGCAATTTCATGGGAATAATAAGAGAAAAAAAATTAGAAAAAAAAAAAAAATTCTTCTCAATTTTCGGCCATTATAGTTTTAAAATAAAACGTTCTACTTTGGATAAAACCCATACATTTTATTTGCCCATATGACCCAGTTATTGCAACGTTTAAAATATTTCACTAGTACAATGTATGGCGACAAAATTTTATTTCGAAATAAAGGTGTATGCAGGTGTAATTTTATTATTTGGCCACAAGATGTCAAGATGTCCTCACATATTTTCTTCCTGAACATACTGTTTGTACCAGAAGAGGAAGTAATGTGTGTATGTGTTACTTTTTTGTGCTACAATGACTGCAGGCATCTCATTGATGCCAGCGATCATTGATATGGGGACTTCGATCAATTCACTAATCTCCCCACTAACGGGTGTCGACAAGAACGGGATTTCTACTGTATCACCCCTTGTGCAAGCTCACAATTTCTAAACTGGGAGTGTAAAACTGATAGAAGTCCTTACATGTTCTCGCAGGATCAGTGCATTGGCAGAACTTCAGTTTATCACAGGCGAAACACAGGATGCTTGACAAACTCACACCATATAAACCTCAATCCTTTTGATACACCTGCCCTTCTGGAAAATGCTGGAGTGGCCCAATAGTCAATCTAGGACTGGATAACCTATTACTGACCTCAGTATCTCGATCCACACGCCAGACATCAAGGATCTTCAGTTTCCGCCAGCTTGGTCCAGTGTTCGACAAGTACTTGTCTATCACCTGAAACACAAGAAAAGTAAGGTCAACAGAGGGGCAAGATCTAATGTTTCAATAAACGTTTGGTTCCACCACACGTCTCATCACAAACTGTATGCAGTTTTAAGGCTTTGTACTCTGTACACCCACTGCGGCCCCACCACTACCGCCACCTTCCAGCTGGATTATTAATTTATGTTACACAGCTACATTCGGCTAGTGAACATGTTAGATGGATGTCACCTGATGAGGATCAGCGCCCAATCAATCGGGCGACATTGCTGGGCTCGAAGGGCTGTACAGACGCATAGTTGCAATGGGGGCACTGAAGTGACATCATGCGGCGGACAGGGAGAACAAAGCTATCTGCCATTGCTCTGACAAATTGATCCCCCTGGCGAATCAATGGCCGGGTGTCAGTCGGGGGCTTTTGTACACAGGCCAGATTATTGCCAGAAGCCTTTGTTGTGGGTGAAGAAAGGAGTGTTCATCAAGTTCAACCGCCTTAAGGTGGCCACTAACGGTACAATTTCTAGCAATAAATTGTTCGAGCGATCAGAAATTTTGATCGGACGAAAAATCGTTCACTACACCATCAACTAACCAATCATTGTTTCCTATCTATCACGACCAACAAGAAAATTCAAATTTTGGTTCGCCGAAAATTCAATCGGACGATTGTTTTTATAATCGTTCATTATCGATTGTGCCAGTGGCGGAAACAGCCAGCAGTGGGCCCCTGTGCAAAATTGCAATTGCAGGCCCCTACGACCTGCGGCACGCGAAGTGCGTCGCGGCAAACAATGGGTGTGGCTATAACCTGCGGCGCAAAAAATGGGTGTGGATAGAACCTTTACGCGTCGCGGCAAAAAATGGGCGTGGCAATGACCGGATGAGGGCGGAGCTAACTGCAATTTAAAGCGAAACCAAGGTAAGGGTTTATTTCCTTTTAAACAATACTAGTTGCCTGGCGGCCCTGCTGCTCTATTTGGCTGCAGTAATAAACTGAATTACACCAGCAACAAGCATGCAGCTAATCTTCTCAGTTCTGACAATATTGTCAGAAACCCCTGACCTGCTGCATGCTTGTTCAGGGTCTATGGTTGAAAGAATAAGAGGCAGAGGACCAGCACGGCAGCCAGGCAACTAGTATTGCTTAAAAGGAGAGCAATATGGCAGCCTCAAGATTATTCTCACCTCAGGTTCCCTTGAAAAGTGCAACGCAAAGACAGTGGGCCCAAGTTTTGGTGACCCTTTCCCCAGAAAATTCACATAATTGTGCAGGTTTTCTCAAGAAAATACACATAATGTCGGCAGATATGCCCAGAAAATACGTGCAATCATGTCGGCAGATATGCCCAGAAAAAAAAGTGCAATCATGTCGGCAGATATGCCCAGAAAATACGTGCAGTCATGTCGGCAGATATGCCCAGAAAATACGTGCAGTCATGTCGGCAGATATGCCCAGAAAATACGTGCAGTCATGTCGGCAGATATGCCCAGAAAATACGTGCAGTCATGTCGGCAGATATGCCCAGAAAATACGTGCAATCGTGTCGGCAGATTTGACCAGAAAATACATGCAATCATGTGGCAGAGCTGCCCAGAACATACACCTGCTAATATAAAATTAAAAAAAAAACAAAAAAAAAAAAAAAACACATTTACTCACCTGCAGCAGCAGACCTCCTGTCCCAGCCTCCATCCGGCGCGCAGCTCCCATGGGTGGGTGGGTGGATAGGTAGCCTGGTGGGTTGGTGGATAGGTAGCCTGGTGGGTGGGTAGGTAGCCCTTAGCTGGGTGGGTAGGTAGCCTGGTGGATGGGTAGGTAGCCGGGTGGGTGGGTAGGTAGCTGGGTGGGTAGGTAGCCGGGTGGGTAGGTAGCTAGGTAGCCTGGTGGGTGGGTGGGTAGCTGGGTGGGTAGGTAGCCATAGGTAGCCTGGTGGGTGGGTAGGTAGGTAGGTAGCCTGGTGGGTGGGTAGCCAGGTGGGTAGGTAGCCAGGTGGGTAGGTAGGTAACTAGCCCGGTAGGTAGGTAGGTAGCCTGGTGGGTGGGTGGGTAGAAAGGCAGCCTGGTGGGTGGGTAGCCGGGTGGGTAGGTAGCCTGGTGGGTGGGTTGATAACTAGCCCGGTAGGTAGGTAGGTAGCCTGGTGGGTGGGTGGGTGGGTGGGTAGGTAGGTAGGTAGGCAGCCTGGTGGGTGGGTAGCCGGGTGGGTAGGTAGCCTGGTGGGTGGGTGGATAGGTAGCCGGGTGCGTGGCGGGGTAGCCTGGTGGGTGGGTAGGTAGCCAGGTGGGTGGGTTGGTAACTAGCCCGGTCGGTAGATAGGTAAGTAGCCGGGTGGGTGGTTAGGTAGGTAGCTGGGTGGGTAGGTAGCCTGGTGGGTGGGTAGGTAATTGGGTGGGTAGGTAGGTAGGTAGGAAGCCTGGTGGGTGGGTAGGTAGTCGGGTAGGTAGGTAGCCGGGTGGGGGGCCAAACTCCTACCCTCCCTCCCTCACCCCGGGGGGCCCCCTACCGGTATGCACGGCGGGAGAGCGGCAAATACAGGAAGTCTCCGGGGCTCCAGGCAGGCGCTAGAGGCTCAGCAGCCGCTTGTTCTCCGATGTCTCCAACTCTGTATACTGCTCGCTACTTCCTGGTTTAGTAGCGAGCAGTATACAGAGTTGGAGACATCGGAGACCAAGCGGCCGCTGAGCCTCTAGCGCCTGCCTGGAGCCCCGGAGACTTCCTGTATTTGTCGCTCTCCTGCCGCGCATACCGGGAGGGGGGCCCCCCCGAGGTGAGGGAGGGAGGATAGGAGTCGGGGCCCCCCAGGAAAAAAATAAAAAATATAAATTAAAAAAAAACAGCAATACTTAATGGGCCCCTGAAGCAACGGAATTTCAGGGGCCCTCGTGCGACGGCACGGCCTGCACGGCCGCCACTGGATTGTGCCCATCAACTGAGATTTACAACCAATCCGATCAGAATTTCTGATCACTCGAACGTTTTTTCGCTAGAAATTGGACCGTTAGTGGCCAGCTTTAGCATCACTACACCTCAATCCAGAGGAGGGAAAACCAACAGAGACAGAAACTCTTCTGGCTAGATGAAGGTATCACTTTCCTACACCTAGCAATCATAGCTGTGGATGCCCTTCACAGTAAAAATGCATACAAGCCCCCCTTAAAGTAAATGAGAAAAGTCAGATACTTATGGAGAGGGAAGACTCTGGGCCCATATGCAATTAACTTTTTCTCCTGAGATATTTTCAAACTTTTCAATAAAATGATTTTTAAACAACCAGCAAGCAAGAAGATTCTCAAAATAATTTTGATAGCTTCTGGGAATATTTCTAGTCTTTGCGGTGGCCTCTGGATTTTCCCCTATTCTCTGCTCTTCTCCTTTGTTGGTTTCCTTTTCCTTTTTTTTGTTTTTCTGTCATATCTGGCTATGGCTCTTAGCGCTTCATCTTTCTCTATCAGATTGGTCAGGCTCTTTAGCATGGGCGATGCTATATAGGTATGTGTGTACTCTCTTTAGGTTTATTCTACTCTGGCAATCTCTGGTGTATGTTCCATGTTGGGTCCAGGATTGTCTTTCAATTTTTTCAGTGTTTTATGGAGATGCGCGATCCTATTTAATGATACTCCATTTTTGAAGGAGTCCAGAATATTACTTACGGTAATCTGTTTTATATTTGCCAGCCGCGCTGGCTAGCGGCCCATAATTGCACATTGTTCTTGTCTTATCAGAATATACCTATGATGTAAAGCTATGCCCGATATGTATTGCCTTGTGATCCCATGTCATTTATGAACGCTGTTTGTTGTTCTTTTTCTATCTGTTCATATTGTTGAAAATAAGAGTCTTCACAAAAAATAAATTTTGACTTTATTTTTTGTGAAGATAGGTACTTTTTCACCTATTTTTTGATACTTTTTCAATTGCAAATTGCCGAGGTTACTTTAAATAGAAGATGAAAAATTATCTCTTAGGAGAAAACTGAGGAGAAAAAGTTAATTGCATATGGTCCTGGATCTCACAGAGCTCTCACTGTCCCACGAGTGCTTCTGAAGCCTTCTGAGGATCGCGGAGGGCATGTTCGACCAGTTGGTCAGATACCTGCAATGGAGACACTGGGTGAGAAGAGGGAAGGTTCAAGGAGATCCAGTGCCTTCCCTCTCCATAGGTATGTGACTTTTGCTTTTCTTTTTGTTCCAGTGGCTTTAGTATCACTTTAAATGCAAGTAAAGATTTTGCCATAACTAATTCCTGTATAAATAGGAGGTAAATTCTCCTTTCCACTAACTCATGTCCCTTTGTCTTTTGTACAGACCTAGGAATAAAGAGCTAATTTGCCATGCTTTTATATTGCTCTTGGATGTATTTATAAATGTAAATCAGGCCACCTTTAAGTCATTTCTTTCAGAAGCTAAAGATTGTGAATACTACAACAGAAGGATGGGAAATACCACAAGGTGGGTAAAAACACAGTCAAGAACTATGGTAGAGAGATCTCACCAATGGACTCTCCCAATGGATACAAGTCAGTAGGCATACACTTAAAAAAGCCGTGTGCTAATTTAGGCGCAGCATTAAATGAAAGAAAAGGGTAGAAGATAAAAGGGTAAATAGTGTAATTGCAGTAGTAGAATATTAGTAGATTTACCTGATTGATATAGTAAAATACCTTCAATATTAGCCGATATTTCACTATAACCTAACCTCTCCCTATCCTCACAGAAATCCCCCCCCCCCCCCCACCAACTAGTAACTCCCCACCACAACTACCGTAATATCCCTCCCCCGGGCAACTAATAACCTCCCCTTTTATTGTCATTTTGTGTCCCCCATCTGTGAGCATTTTTCTCACTTCCTGTCCAAACAGGAAGTTAAAATATCTCCGAACAGTGACAGACACAGCACAAAATAAAACTACAAATGTATATATAAATATTTTTGTAATAAGGGAAAGAGTAATCTAGATTTTAGTACTATTCCTGGAACCACCACTTTTCACAAATCTTCATGGTGGTCCTGAGCATTGAGGATAGGCTTTAGAAATAAACCAGCATGGAACGATTGTTTAGTTCTCTCTTGATAAAAGGCTTGCCGTCCTGGTCGCTCAGCCAGTAAGCAGAACTTCTCACACACACAAGCTTACCTTGTACTCCTCTGTTTTAGGTTCCAGTAAGGTCAGGTGACATTTCAGTAACTGATAATCCACATCCAATGGATGAGGGACCTCCTCCAATTTTGTCTCCTGTTCTTGCTTCACCTTATCAGCCTGCAGAGTCTGGGCCAACTCAATGTCTGCCAAGACCTACAAGAGAGATGGAAGCCTTCTGAGAAGATGGACACAGAAGAGCAGAGAACAGTCAGTCAATCTCCTTTATCCTAAATAGGACCCGTTCCACCAGAAATGTGTTTTTGCACCAATGAGCCTCATGCAAGCTGTGACAGCATGGTCACCAAGTGATAGACTCTTGACTTAAAGCTGTAGGGAGGGGTGTCAAACTCAATCATGTAAGGGGACAAAATCTAAAATATGGTCTAATTCGTGGGCCAAATTGTGTGTGTGTGTGTGTGTGTGTGTGTGTGTGTGTGTGTGTGTGTGTGTGTGTGTGTGTGTGTGTGTGTGTGTGTGTGTGTGTGTGTGTGTGTGTGTGTGTGTGTGTGTGTGTGTGTGTGTGTGTGTGTGTGTGTGTGTGTGTGTGTGTGTGTGTGTGTGTGTGTGTGTGTGTGTGTGTGTGTGTGTGTGTGTGTGTGTGTATATGTGTTTTTCCTCCTTCTGCAGAGTAGTGCAGGGCGCAGTGTAATATTTACCTGCTCCAGTGCTACATTGGCGGTCCTCTGTTCTTACCGGAAGCCCCACACACTTTGCTGCCTACTTCTGACTCTGAATGCATGTCACGTGATCAGGAGCTGGAGGTATGCATCAGAGTATGCATTTGCTGGGAAGAACAGAGGCGATCCAACGCAGCACTGGAGCAGGTAAATGTTACACTGCTCCGCTGTGTTACTCTGTAATGTGAGAGGATGCCAGAAAGAGGGCGGGCGGGGGAGAAAGATGCATTGTATTTCCCACATGGAGATTGGATCCAAAGAGGGGGCTCCATGCTAATTTTAATGGGGGGTACCGTGGCAATGTTTCAACCAGAAACACTCACCGGTGTGCTCCTCCAGATGGGACATTTATAGCTTCCAAGGGCCACATAAAATAGCGGGACTTTGGCACCTGAGCTCTTGGGTCTTATACACAATGGCAGGTTAAAGGGCTTCCCCCAAAACTGGCCTTACGGTAGATTTTTGTTAGGAGGTTAGATTAAGAGCAGCATGGTGTCTAAAGTGTACTTTAATAAAGCAGCACTACAGTCCCAAGTTTGATTCCTGGCAAGAACACCCTTTGTATGGTGTAATAAACAGCCTTACAATTGCACTGAACTGCCATCAGCTGTGATCATGGCAGGTTTAGAATCGCACTGAGATGCCACAGGTACCATGATTTCATAGCCAGCCTAGTCTCTCACCAAGCTGCCCCATGTATGACATGATCATCCTCTCAACCTCTCCCAGAGGTTTTCCAAAGCTCTGAGCAGCATTCTAAGGGCCAGGAGACAGCGCGCGCACACACACACACACACACACACACACACACACACACTGACACACACACACACTGACACACACACACACTGACACACACACACACACACACCTGGCAGAATGGCACAGAACATGCAAAACACAGCCAGTGCTCAGAGGCGTAAAACCAATTGACATTCAGCTCAGTCATTAATATTGTTTTATTGAAATAAGAGAACAGAATATGTACATAGGTATATAAATATGAGCACCTTACCAGTAACATGTCCTTCTTGGCTTGTAGGACCTCCAGGCTGTCGATGACAGGGGGAGTCTGTCGCCCAAAGTTGTGTGGGATGATGGTGTAGAAGCGGGAAGAGAGCTCACTTAGCTCTGGCTTCTTAGCTTTCCTGTCCAGTGCGGCCTGCAGGTCTTCCAGGGCATCGAATCCCTTCGCTATCTGTGCCTTGCTCAGCTTCCCCAGTGGCATCTTCTTTATGTCTGCAAAACACACAGTTATCCTATCTTCTCATCCTATCATACAAAAGTGGAGGACCACCATTAATCATATCAATTAGCATCAAAACACCAATCCTATAAATTCATACTGTAAGTTCCACCAGAGCTTGCTTATGTTACCATGTTAAGTGCTCCAAGGATGCTACCATCTGTGCAGGGGTATAACTACGCCTGACTGAATCCCCCGGCAAAACTTTTACCCCCCTCTCCTGTGGGGAAGCAAGAGAGTGGACTTCTTCCACCTGGGCCCCCATCCTATGCTCCCCTGGCTCTGCCACCCAGATCAACAGGTCAGCGCGGCGCAGTGACTGATTGTCCACAAGGTGAACCTAGGCAGTTGCCTAGGGCCTGAAGAGAAAATAGGGGCCTGGTGGATGGTAGCTCCCACCAAATCTTATTAAAAAAGCCAGGTGATCATCAGCGGTTGGCCAAACACTGCTATCTTGCCTAGGGCCCCATTTCATCTTAATCCATTTCTGAGTGACGGGACATACCTTCTCTCTCCCAATACCCCCCCTCCCCCCCCCCCCCGGTCTATCCGGCACTCCCCTTTGCCACCACTAGGTGTCATAATCCTCTCAACATTTCTCTTGAGCTGCATTTCTCTGCACATTGCATCAGACCGAGAGGTAGACAGAGAGCAGAGAGCGCAGTGACACCTATTGGCTGCAGTGGGAGCACCAAAGAGAACCAATAGAGAAAAGGTAATTCATTGAAAACACTGATAAACCAAAGATTCACAGACAGAAAACAGAGCTGTCTTTTAAAGCACATTTATCATCAGTATTTAACAGCTCGTTGACTGTCTGAATTCCCCAAGACTTTCATAAAAGAGCTTCCACTGAGGAAGACTTACAAACTTCCCCTTTTACTAACAATATAAAGGGAATCCTTGACTTGGTCTGAGCTGGCAGCACTTCCGCTCTCAGATCCCCGGCATCTATCATAGTGGGACTGTCTCCTGCACTATCATCATACCATACCTCCCAACATTTTAAAATTAGAAATCGGGACACAGGCCACACCCCTAACCACACCCCCAAATCACGCCAACCATAAAGTTTTTTAAAGTTTTTTTTTTAATATTGATGCCCTTATATGTTTTAATAAATATATCCCTCATATACCCTGCCCGTGGGTGAGGCTAACTGTAATGTAGTTATACCAGCTAATGTAGTTGTATAAAAAAATATGAAGTAAATGCACATAATGACAGACAGTGTTTCCCCAGTAAACGCACATAATGAGAGACAGCTTTTCACCACTAAATGCACATAATAAGAGACAGCTTTTCACCACTAAATGCATATAATAAGAGACAGCTTTTCAGCAGTAAATGCACATAATGACAAACAGCCAGTTGTCCCCAGTATATGTAGCCAGGGATATATGTGCCCAATATATGTAGCCAGAGGTATATATCCCCAGTATATGTAGCCAGGGATATATGTGCCCAGTATGTGTAGCCAGAGGTATATGTCACAGTATATGTAGTCAGGGGGTATATGTCCCAGTATATGTAGCCAGGGGGTATATGTGCCCAGTATATGTAGCCAGGGGGTATATGTGCCCAGTATATGTAGCCAGGGGGATATGTGCCCAGTGATTCTGATTCTGATATATGTAGCCAGGGGGATATGTGCCCAGTATATGTAGCCAGGGGTATATGTGCCCAGTATATGTAGCCAGGGGGTATATGTGCCCAGTATATGTAGCCAGGGGGTATATGTGCCCCGTATATGTAGCCAGGGGGTATATGTGCCCCGTATATGTAGCCAGGGGGTATATGTGCCCAGTATATGTAGCCAGGGGGTATATGGGCCCAGTATATGTAGCCAGGGGGTATATGGGCCCAGTATATGTAGCCAGGGGGTATATGTGCCCAGTATATGTAGCCAGGGGGTATATGTGCCCAGTATATGTAGCCAGGGGGTATATGTGCCCAGTATATGTAGCCAGGGGGTATATGTGCCCAGTATATGTAGCCAGGGGGGATATGTGCCCAGTATATGTAGCCAGGGGGGATATGTGCCCAGTATATGTAGCCAGGGGGTGTATATGTGCCCAGGATATGTAGCCAGGGGGATATGTGCCCAGTATATGTAGCCAGGGGGATATGTGCCCAGTATATGTAGCCAGGGGGATATGTGCCCAGTATATGTAGCCAGGGGGATATGTGCCCAGTATATGTAGCCAGGGGGATATGTGCCCAGTATATGTAGCCAGGGGGATATGTGCCCAGTATATGTAGCCAGGGTGTATATGTGCCCAGTATATGTAGCCAGGGTGTATATGTGCCCAGTATATGTAGCCAGGGTGTATATGTGCCCAGTATATGTAGCCAGGGGGTGTATATGTGCCCAGTATATGTAGCCAGGGGGTGTATATGTGCCCAGTATATGTAGCCAGGGGGTGTATATGTGCCCAGTATATGTAGCCAGGGGGTGTATATGTGCCCAGTATATGTAGCCAGGGGGTGTATATGTGCCCAGTATATGTAGCCAGGGGGTGTATATGTGCCCAGTATATGTAGCCAGGGTGTATATGTGCCCAGTATATGTAGCCAGGGTGTATATGTCCCAGTATATAGGCAGGTGTATATGTAGCCAGTATATGTAGGCAGGTGTATATGTGCCCAGAATAGGTAGCCAGGTGTCCCCCCCAGGAGGGGAGCAGCGCAGAGAAGAGGGAGAGCCGTGGGTGCTCTCCCTCCCTCGCTGTCCCCTCCGGAACTACGTGCGGTGGCTGGCAGAGGGGCGGAACTTACCTTCCGTGTCTCCTGTCTGGTCTCGTCGCCGGCGCGGGATGATTTGCCACTACTCTGGTCTGATCCAGACCAGAGCAGCGGCTGCAGAACCAGAACTTCCGGCCGGCGCTTGGAGCGACACGGAAGGTAAGTCCCGCCCGCTGCCAAGCGCCGCCACACTTAGTTTCGGAGGGGAGAGCGAGGGAGGCAGAGCACCCTAAGGTGAGAGCTGGGGGGGAGATGGCCCCCTTCTCCGCCGCTGCCCACAGCTTTCCCTCCACTGCGCTGCTCCCCTCCTGTTATGGGCGGCTGTCAATACTGACAGCCGCCCGGGACTTGGGGGGCTCATACCGGGAGAGCCCCCCAAAATCGGGAGAATCCCGACGAAAACGGGACGGTTGGGAACTATGTCATACAAAAGGGCAGAGTTTAGTGAAAAACATGGGAAGAATCAGTTTGTTGAGAAGTTATCAGAACAGGGAAACAGGCAGGTATGATGCTGCAACCTGTTCAGAGCTGTATCTACTCAAAGGCCATACAGATTTGGCCTAGGCTGGATTTTCCACATGGAGGGCTGTACATGGAAGTGTGAGGCAGTTAACCCTTGCAAGGGTTACATTAAAAAGAGAGTGGGCTGCTGTGATTGAGGGGCTGGAAGGAGGGAGCTGCTGTGCTTGAGGGGCTGGAAGGAGGGGAGCTGCTGTGCTTGAGGGGCTGGAAGGAGGGGAGCTGCTGTGCTTGAGGGGCTGGAAGGAGGGGAGCTGCTGTGCTTGAGGGGCTGGAAGGAGGGGAGCTGCTGTGCTTGAGGGGCTGGAAGGAGGGGAGCTGCTGTGCTTGAGGGGCTGGAAGGAGGGGAGCTGCTGTGCTTGAGGGGCTGGAAGGAGGGGAGCTGCTGTGCTTGAGGGGCTGGAAGGAGGGGAGCTGCTGTGCTTGAGGGGCTGGAAGGAGGGGAGCTGCTGTGCTTGAGGGGCTGGAAGGAGGGGAGCTGCTGTGCTTGAGGGGCTGGAAGGAGGGGAGCTGCTGTGCTTGAGGGGCTGGAAGGAGGGGAGCTGCTGTGCTTGAGGGGCTGGAAGGAGGGGAGCTGCTGTGCTTGAGGGGCTGGAAGGAAGGGAGCTGCTGTGCTTGAGGGGCTGGAAGGAAGGGAGCTGCTGTGCTTGAGGGGCTGGAAGGAAGGGAGCTGCTGTGCTTGAGGGGCTGGAAGGAAGGGAGCTGCTGTGCTTGAGGGGCTGGAAGGAAGGGAGCTGCTGTGCTTGAGGGGCTGGAAGGAAGGGAGCTGCTGTGCTTGAGGGGATGGAAGGAGGGGGCTGCTGTGCTTGAGGGGCTGGAAGCAGGGGGCTGCTGTGCTTGAGGGGCTGGAAGGATGGAGCAGCTGTACTTGAGGGGCAACATATGAAATAGGGGCTGCTGCTCATGTAAAGGAAGCTGATGCTGGACATAGAAATGCCAATCTGATGCACATAAAGGGACTCCATGAGGGAAGATAGGTCTGCGGCACATAGGGTACTGTACTGTGCATGTAGAGGGGTGATATAGATGGATAAAGTGGGTGAGCCACTACATTGGATTTCTCTACACTCCGTTCTTTAAACTCTCCATCTAAAATGAAATTAAACATTTTAACCTGGAATGCCCTTTAATTGGAGTATTATCTCTACATTTACCGAGATTCATGGTCTGCATGGCCTCCTTGAACATGTCACTGCTGAAGATCAGTTTCATCAGATCCTGGGTGGATTTGTCCAGGGAACAGGGTTTCACCTTCTTGCTTACTCCATCCACTGTGTCTGCCTGTGGGGGAAATAGGGGGCGGTGGAGGTAGATGATACATGCTGAACAGAAAACACACACACACGCCAAAGCAGCTCAGGAGGAATACTGGCACCCAACCAATCCACATGCAGCTACACTATATACACATCCCTACGCACTGATTGGCTGCACTGATTCTCTACACCCCTCCTCAACCTCCCTACAGAGACTTAAAGCACACCAGTCATGGGACTATGGAAGCTGGACCTTCTTCACTTATATTGGCAAAGACTAAATATTATTTCCAAAAGTTTACCAAAAAAAAAACAAAAACAAAAAAAAAACAGTAAAAATCCCCAAATCAGAGACAGTATTGCACTACATCCAGCCAATTCAAAGATCTGCTTTTTTATAATATTAGCAGTAGGGTATTGTACCGTGTTAGCCATCAGTAAAAGCAAGAAGTTTTAAATCAGGATGATACCATTTATTGGCTAACTACAAATGAATAAGAATAAACAAGCTTTCGGCCTTGCAGCCTTCGTCAGGTTTACATCCTGTTAGTTTGCAAGCTGGTGGTACAGACAGCTTATATACATGCAACATCAAAAGGGAAAACAGATATTTTTTTCAAGCATAAATACGTCATTAAGATGCCTTAATACAAACAGACCATCTAAATGGGGTAAGATAAGGATCCTTGTTTACGCCATGCTCACAGACCTGGTATTTAGGATTGACCCAGAGGTATCGTAAATTCTTAGTTCACAAGTTCAGCTAGAGTGGCTGAGACAGTTCATATATCATCAATCTCATACCAATATAGAAAGTTGTTGTCAACAAAAGCTTGTTTATTCTTATTCATTTGTAGTTAGCCAATAAATGGTATCATCCTGATTTAAAACTTCTTGTTTTTATAATATAGGGTACTATCGGTGCTTTGCTCACCTATCTTAAAGGGGAACTGAAGTAAGAGGTATACAGAGGCGGACATATTTATTTCCTTTTAATCAATACCAGTTGCCTGGCAGCCCTGCTGGTCTATTTCTCTGCAGTAGTATCTGAATAACACCAGCAACAAGCATGCAGCTAGTCTTGTCAGATCTGACTTTAAAGTCTGAAACACCTGATCTGCTGCATGCTTGTTCAGGGGCTATGGCTAATAGTATTAGAGGCAGAGGATCAGCAGAGCTGCCAGGCAACTGGTATTGATTAAAATAAATATGGCAGCCTCCGTGTACCTCTTACTTCAGTTCCCCTTTAAATACCTGCCTGTTCACTGCCCCCCCCCCCCCCCCGTCATCAACCAAGCCATTTTGTGTCCCTCCTGGGTTCACTCACCTTGATTACAGCCTCTCCAGTCTCCTCCTCATCATCGTCATGCTCCACTTCGATCATTGTGTACTTTCCAGGGTGTGCTGTGAAATTCTCTCGATCTGACCAGTTATTTTTAGTTTTATCCTTGAACTTCTTCTCAAAGTCTTTCGTAGCCGCAGCTGCATCTCCAAAAGTGGAAACCTTGGACTGTCCAACTTCCCCCTGTGGAAAGCGGAAACCTCATGTTACCAGTATATTACAGACCAGGATCCGGATTGGTAAGAAAATGGCTGCAACTTAGATATCTATCCTCGTCCCTCACCTAAACTCCTCAGCAGCAGTGGAAATCCCCGCTGCAGCTGGCTTTAGGACCCTTACTGCAAAGAACCCCTTCCAATGCGACCATCCTAATAGTAAAAAGTTTTAGATTTAAACTAGCATTAATCAATGCCTGGTACAGGCATCATTATTGCTGCACCTTGGACTTCAACGTTAGAGCGGTACTAATGTGACGTCCATTTTACAGGTTCAATTTCCCATAATGTTTAGCAATTGTTACTATCTACAGAAAGTACAGGATGTCCCCAGCAGTACTCACCACGCGCCCCCAGCGATTCCATGTGCAGTACTGGGGCGGCTTCGAATCTGGGCAATGAAGACATTGGATGATGTAAAATTTGTTATTGTTGTTGCCGATGTTTGTTTGGTTCAGCATACAGTCATAGTCCTCATACACCTGAAATAGACAATACATGGTAGAGTGGCACAAAGCAGAGTATGGATGTGCACATAGAAATGCAAACTCATACTATTAGCTTGGGAAAAATATAAAAGTACTCGTGTCACTACAAATTTCATCCATATACCAGGGATCAATGCAATAGACAGCATGATCTGGTTTATGAACATGGAGAAAGCAGGTCTTGCTGATTGTAATTTGTACAGCTTCAAGACTGTATCTAAAGGTTAAAGTGTACCTGAGACGACAAAGGTAAAAGATTTGATACATACCCGGGATTTCCTTCAGCCCCCTAGGCAGCGCTAAGTCCCTTGCCGTCTCCCACGTGTCTCTGTTCTCCTGCTAGTGGTCCCGGTAACTGGCTCAGCCACGCCAGTCGGGCTCTTCTGCTCATGTGCAGAGGGGGCTGCGCATGTGCAGAAGAGACCGACTAGCGCAACTGAGATAGATTACCAGGACCACTAGAAGGAGAACGGAGGCACTCGGGAAGGCAGCGAGGGACATAGGGGTGCTTATGGGACTGGAGGGAGCCCCGAATAAGTATCAAATCTTTTACTTATGTTGTCTCAGGTACACTTTAAAGCGCACCTGACATGACATGATGAGATAAACACAGGTACATATAGTATTAGTCCTATGGAAGGTAACCATACATTCATCAGGTTTAATAGAACAATACATTGTTTTTAAATAAAAAAAAATGCTGCTATGTTGATCAAAAAGGAATAGACATCAGGTAGATTTCATTCAAATTGTCAAATATGTGTTTAGTTCACTCAAAGTTGCAATGAGATTGATGTCAGAAACAGCAAATTGATCATCATCCAAAATGACAGCCGATTCCTCTGGAATCAAATAAAAATTTTCCATCCAGTTCAAATGACAGAACAGCCAAGTGTATTTCGATTCAAGTGAGAGGCATATGGTGGCTGCCAAAGGCGTAGCAATAGCCATAGCAGCTGTTCTGGTGCCCTGGAGCAGAGGGGGCCCAGGTGGTACTTGATGTATTCACCATTAACTTTCTAATGTATAATTGCCCTGTAAGCGTGTGTTTATACATCACCTGCCCTGTGTCGCGGTGCCCGTCTGTCTTCCGCCTCTATTCCATTAGCCTCATACGCGCTGCAGGCGTGGCACGTAACATTACACGTCGGCCTGCTATGCACCGCGTGTATGCGGCTAATAAAAGAGTAGCAGAAGACAGACGAGCACAGCGACACAGGACAGAATGTATAAACACACACCTACAGCACATTTATACATAGCGGAAAAAGCGCCGGGTATTTAATCGCATCCGTCGCTCGTCCCGATATCAATTGCCGTTACCACTGTGTACACAATCGAGCATGTTGGCCCAACATCTTGATATATGCGACCAATTTCGGCACGAAATTGGTCGCATTGTCGGTCGGGCATCCACGTGCCAGCACCGATTTTCATCCGATTATAACGATCGAATCGGATTGGTCGATCGGCCTCGATCGGCCTCCAAGTGGTCTGATGTATGGCCATCTTATGTGTACTCTGCATTGCAAGTGTTAAAAAAAAAATAGTCTGGTTATCTATGCAAATAAGCTAATGGAATTTAGCCTGATGTCCTGAAGAGTAAACATAAAAATATGAGATTCTCTTATGTTACTAATCTTCTACTTATCATTAGTTCTAAAAATACAATCAATTATCTCGTAAGCTTAATTGCAGTTCAGGTTTGCTTTAAAAGAGAACCAGAGGTGGGCGGTTGAGGGGGCAGATGGGATGCAGAGACATGTTCTCTGCCTTGTAACATGCCTCTGTGTCCCCACACCGCCGCTCTCTGCACCCCCCCCCCCCCCCCACCGCCGCTGTATAGCCCCTCGAGATTAGCAATAATATTTGTCACTATCTCAGAGGTAAACACAGGGAGAGGGATTCCCTGTTCAAAACGCCCGCCAGGGTCATTCCTGCAGGGTTTCCAAAGCTGCCATTGGGCAGCTCTTTCTCCCTGGCCGCGCCCCCTGCATGCTATGAGAGACAACACAGTCTCTCAGTGCAGCATCCTGACCCAGAGGTTACCAAAGTGAAGGTGGGCTATTGCGGCCCATGCGAGCGGCGTTTTTTGCGGCTACCTGATCCACTAACACCCGGATCGGGTAGTTTTTAAGAAAAAAAAAAATTTGCCCACCTCGTGCTCTCTTTAACCACTTGACATTCCAGGATGTAGATTCTACATCCCAAAAAACTCCCCTTTGGGTTCCAGGATGTAGCATCTATGAACACACCACTGTGTGCTCTTTCCGCGTGCCTGTTCAAAAGTGAATGATTGCTGCAATAGCAAGTAGCAGAAATAATTTCTTGAGGGCAGGGAACACACTTGACTGTTTTCGTGCGCGTTTTCTGCACAGAAAAACTCGTGTTAATCAATGGGCTAGTACACACTTAATATGTTGTTCGCGCGCAGAAAAAAAACTGACATTCTGCATCATGATTCTGCACATTTTGTCATTTTTCTCTATCAATTACATCAGCTTCTGTGAAAAAACGCGCGCGTTTTCCTGCATGGAAACACACTTGGTGTGCAGAAAAAGTATGCAGGAAAACGCACACAGAAAACTGAAAGACAAGTGTGTTCCCTGCCTAAAGATACACTTTTTTTAAAAAAAAAGTTGATTTTAAACTTCCATTTGCCAATGGTCATTTTTCAATTGCCAATTTTTAAATTGTTGTTTTTCAACTGCTTCTTTCTAACTTGTGAGTTTGAACAGTCATTTTTCAACTTTCATAGCAACAGAGTCACAGTTTTTCCCCTGCAGCGCAGTGTTAACTTCCACCTAGCCTATTAACTCCTTAGATCACCTGTATCTGCCCTTAACGTTCGTGAACATGTTTAATGACACCAGTAGCATTATGTGATCACTAGAGCTACAGCGCCACCTGAAACAAACATGTAGCTAATCCAGTCAGACTTCAGTCAGAACATGTGAACTGCATGCTTGTTCAGGGTCTATGGCAAAGGGCTCGTTTCCACTATAGCGAATCCGCATGCGGGCACTGCATGCGGATTCGCATACTTAATGTTAGTGGATGGGGCTGTTTCCACGTGTGCGGCGGCGTTTTTCGTTGCGGGGAAAATCTGCACGACAGGGTCGTGCAGATTCGCGTGTGGCAGGAATGCGGACGAATCGCCGCTAATGTATTCTATAGGGAAATCGCATGCGGCTTTGTCATGCGGATTTCCCCGCGATTTCGCATGAAAGCCAATGGAATTTAACACAGGCAGTGACATGGTTAAATTCGCATGGCTCCTTGCCATGCGAAATCGCATGCAAAATCGCGGGTAAATCTGCATGCGGAAACGCAGCCGCATGCGATTTCTTCAGCAGTGGAATCCAGGCAATTCCGCACCGCTACAGTGGAAACGAGCCCTAAAAGTATTAGGCTGCATTTCCACTTGTGCGGTGCGAATCGCCACGGTAAAAATTCGCATGCGGATGACGATGTATGCGAATTTAACCATGGCAGTGCTGGTGTGCTTTTCCATTGTTTCTATGCGAATTCGCATGAAAATTCCCAAACCTCATGCGAATTTCCTATTGAATACATTGTATGCGATTCGCATAGCGGTATGCGAATTCTGATGGCTCTGCCATGCGATTTTTTTTCTGCACAGAAAAAACGCAAAGGAATCCTGACAAGTGGAAACAGTCCCATTCACTTGTATTGCTATGCGAATTTGCATGCGGAAAAACGCATGCGAATTCGCGATAGTGGAAATGAGCCCTTAGGCCCCATTCACACTAGAGCGTCTTGCCGGCGATTTTGGCAAAACGCTCAAACACTAGCGCTTTTTAAAGCGTTAGTGTAGTAAAACCCTATGGGCCAGTTCTCACTTGGGCAATTTGCGTTAATCACCGTCGATTAATGCAAATCGCCAAACATAAACGCGTAGCCTGCCCCATTTTCAGGCGATATCCCGGGGATCGCGTTTCAGTGCTATAGAAGTGCTAAACGCGATCGCAGGAAAATCGCTGCAATGTCCATTGATTTCTCCGCGTGACCATTCCCGGAGAAGCCTCCGATACGCTGTGCGCTGGACAAACTGAAACCCCTGCTCAGCTTCCATCTGCCCGCGCTGCACCTGCCGCCCAACAAGGTAGCACCTGAAGACCCTCCAAAGCGTCCAGTCTAGGACAGGAAAAACAACTGAATGGCTCATGTGAGTGTCTGCTTTATATTTATCTCCTGCCTGCCTATTATGCAAATTTTGTATCTTATAGCTTCCTGTCCAAAGTTTGGGAGGGAGACAAGTCTCGTAGGAGGGGTGCTGTCAGGAGGACATTCTGGGAAAAGTATTTGGCTTGAGGAATGCCCTATAAACTATATGAAAGGAACACAATTATGCAATGAGTAAAAGTTTATCTCGGATCCACTTCAATTACCATTTCAGTTCCGAGTAGCTACGAATTTGTAGCTACTCGGAAGAGCATCACTGCTTCCTGCATAACTGAAGGTGGAGCATTTCATGGTGACTGGGTGTGTGCAGGCAACAGGGTGTGCGCAGACAACTTTCAGTCGCTGAGGACTTGCGAACTAACAGACCAGCAATTTTCCCTCTTTATTTTTCAGTCTCTTCTTGAAATCTTATTTCTCTCGTTGCATCTGGATTGCTTAACATATTAAAACTGAGCTGCTTTACATATCTGGAACGGCACTCTTCATTCTCAATACTCACCTCATAACCAGAAGCATTCAGCGTACAGGCAGAGTCTACCTTGGCCTTCCCCTTCTTGCCGGAAGCGGCTTTCAAGGCCTGTACGGTACTCTGGAAGCGGTCCGGGGCCTGAATCTCCTCTTCCTTCACTTCCTCCTTCACTTTGGTCTTCTTGCCTCCCCTAGTGCTCTGGGTCTTGGTTGCAGCCTTCCTCTTGGGAGCCATCTTTTCTTCAGAGACTGCATATAGAACACAGAATGGATGATAAGATGCAGAAGTGAACAATGGTAATCTATTGATGCGCAGATTTAAAGTACACCTGATGCAATTAAAAAACGTTAGATAGATACTTACCTGAGTAGTGGGAAGCCTCTAGATGTTCCAGAGGCTTCCTGGATCCAGTCAAATAGGTTCCTTCAGGCTTTGCTCTCAGCCATGGACAGGTGCACCAGGACTGGGCATGCACGAGCCAAGACCACACATGCCCAGCAGAGTGGATTGCTCGTGCATGGAGGAAAAAAGCCGCGTATGAGCAGCTTCACTCTACTGGGCATGTGCGTAGCTTACGGCTAGTTCACATGGGTGGCTGGTGGGATGGCTTGGGGCAGCTCATTTAGCCGATACTAAATGCTTTTCTGCTATCGTGGACAAAGAGAGGCCCCTGACCACAAGCTGGTGATAGCTGAAGGGCAGTACTCTTCTCCTCATTGTCTGCTACTTGGGTGGGGGTATCAAATTCCACCAGCGCCTGGCAATGGGTGGAAGCACTGCAGTTTTTCATCATTGATTTGTTTTGGGTGGATCCTTCCTGACCACCTTTTTTAAACAGACCTACGGCTCTACCCAGTGGCGTAGCTAAGGAGCTGTGGGCCCCGATGCAAGTTTTACAATGGGGCCCCCCCAAGCACTTCATACATAGCAATTGATACGGTGCACCAAAACCTGCCAATGGCAACTACAGAGTCAGAGGTGCAAGAAAGGGATGGGAAACAGTTTGTTAATGATTACCACTATTCAAAGTATCTATAGAAGTGATTATTATGAGCACAGGACCAATAGAGAGCTAATACTGTAGTTGAGGGAGGGCCCTTCGGGGCCCCTCTGGCCCAAGGGCCCCGATGCGGTCGCTACCGCTGCACCCCCTATTGCTACGCCCCTGGCTCTACCATTATCTTTGTGTACTTATGTAATGCTGACATCTTCTTCAGTGCTTTAGAGTCCTTATTCATGTCACTGACTGTCCCTCAGAGGAGCTCAGAGTTTAAAGCAAAACTGAAGTGAAAATAAACTTATGAGATAATGAATTGTATGAGTGGTACAGCTAAGAAATAGAACATTAGTAGCAAAAAAGGAGTATCATATTGTTTTCCAGTACAGGAAGAGTTAATAAACTTCAATTATCTATGCAAAAGAGCTTCTGTGAGCTATTCGACCTAAACTTGGTCGAATACAATTCTGTTTTCTGAAGCGCTTAAACAGGCAAGAGACAGTGAGAGACCGCTTGAGATAAGATTTTACTGCAGGAAAGTTCAAAGGGTCATTATTTCTGCTTCGTTTTATAGTTTAAAAGACGAAGTGTGCTTTTAAAACTGCAACTTTGACAGACTGATGCAATGTTATTAAAAAAACAAAAACCGATATAACTGAAAATACGCATGATGTCATTCTACTTCCGCCCGGGACTTCCGGTTTGCGCTCCTGCCGCTATAAGCCTGCCATAATCCAGGGAGAAGCCTCTGATCCGCTGGGCAAGCTGAGACTCCTGCTCAGCCTAAAAACATGTCCGTGCTGCACCTGCTGCCCAACATGGTAGCACCTGGAGACCCCAGAAGCTTTCCATCTGGGACAGGAATAACAACCGAAGGGCTCATGTGAGTGGCTCATTTATGTACAGTATGTCTCCTGCCTGCCTGTTATGCAAATTGTGTGTCTTATAGCTTCCTTTCCAAAGTTTTGGAGGTAAACAAGTCTCATAGGAGGGGTGCTGTCAGGAGGACGTTCTGGGAAAATAAAAAAAAATATATGAGATTCTCTTCTTTGCTACTATTCTATTCATTATCCGTACTATATATACAATTCATTATATAAGGTTTTTTTTTGTTTGCTTCAGGTGTCCTTTAAGGCCTACCATAGTCATAGTCTAGTGTTGCTACCATAGTCTAATGACTATTCTGGGGGCAGCCAATTAACTTACTATGTTCTGTAAAAAACAGACATTTTACTGATATTCTACGAGCAGCTATTTCCGGGGGTTAAATTACTGCATTGCCCTTTTCACTTGTATGTGTCTACATCCCTTGCACTGCAAGTTTCCTATAATACCATAACCATTAGCAGAAAATGTAGTCTATGGGCTAGTTCACACTCGGACGATTCTTCAGCGCTTTGCTGATCGCTGGCGAACAGCAAAGCGCTGCTACAATGTATCCCTATGGATACATTCACACTGCAGCAGTTGCGATTTCGATTAATCGCAAACGCGCTGCATGCAGCGTTTTGGGGGCGATTGCTCTGTGATTTCCGTTCTATTGAACGGGAATCACAAGCGCAAATCGCGGCAGAATTGCTCCAAGCGCCGAGTGTGAACTGGCCCTAAGGTCTGATTATTTGCCTTGAAAAATGTCTTAATCTCCATCAGTTTTCATGACTGATGCCCAATTACTTTTACCTCTCGGAGTTCTTTCTAACGGCTGGATTCTGAGCTGCCGTTTGCTGTCCGGGTGTGTCTGATCTCAGCGTTCAGCAACAGTCTTCCTCACATTACACAGAGAATGAACAACAGTCACTCCCTCAGGGGACATATTAACGCGATAACTGATAGTACTATGCTGTCAGTGCAACCTGTAAAACAGGAAGTTTTCTATACAAGCTCCAGTGACCCTGCTGAAACAGAACACGTGTTCATTTTTGTTTCCAGGCCACAACAGTCTACCTGCTTACTTGTCACAAAGCAACAACAATACCCCTGTACAATAAGAAAAAGTGTAATTCCAAGCCAAACCATAGTAATGACTGCAAACTATCCATAAAATAGCTGGTAAAGTAACACACACAAAAACAAAACAATAGCAAATTGCGTCACCACTGCATGAGTTGGGTGACGGGTGGTGCCGGTAATGCATATTAGTGATATTGTACTATACACTTATCCAGCACCCATTCTCACTTGAACCCTCCTGTCCTAGTGCCTAAAACTACCCCCCACCTTAGGCCTAAACTACCCCCTCACTTCAAGTGCCCCTAAAACCAACCTCCCCCTTCTACTTCCTAACACTAACCGCAGCGCCAAAATGCAGCTACAACCATTATTTTCTATGTGGTAGCCGATCAACTACTATCCGCATCAGGTGTCCAAATCACTGCTTGTGTGCTCAATTACGGATATTTAACCTAGGCGGCTGTGGAGTTGGTACAAAAATCATCCGACTCCTCAGGTTATGAAACCAATGACAACGAGTACCCCAAAATTGCTCCAACTCCGACTCCACAGCCCTGCTATAAAGACCAACCCACCATCACCCTCCAGAAGCCCACACCATTTACAAACCCATTGAAAACAATTCCTTATATCTGAACCAGAAATTGTAACTGGTTAATGACATACTGTTAGAGCTCCACAGTTTTTCAAAATGATCCTCACTTCCTCTTTGTGTGGAATTCATCTAGGATCTGGATATTGTTAGCCTGCATTTTTTTTTTACAAACGTTGGCGAGGCATTCCGTGATTGTAATAGGTTGTGGTACAAAGTCAACCATCTGGAGTGTGCTATACAATTAGGAGGCCCAGCAGAAATACAAGACAACAATGCAACAAACCATTCTACACCAATAATGAATCTTCAAAGAGCAGAGCGGCATTTTATCAGCCGCAGTATGTAACCTTCTTGTTACACATTTACAGCGTGCCATCTAAATCACACAACCTCTTATCTGCGCAGCCATTCTTCTGCCTGCACCTGCTGAACTCACGTTCCTACTATTTACAGTCTTCATTTCATTCGTTCTCTATTCTGGAGTGTTTTCCATGCAGGTTCTCTCTGCACAGGTGAGCACAGAGGAGGTTTCTGTCATTCTAGAGCCACCTGTCACCATCTAGAGGTTTTTACAGAGTACACATAAAGCATCACTCGCCCGGTCACTGCCTGAGGCCTAGAGTAAATAGGCTATATTAGTAGCATTAACCACTGTGATCAGGAAACAAAACTAACTGCAAATAAAAACAGCCTGAAATCAGAGGAATATGGAGGCCATTGCCATACCTTTAAAAAAAAATATGTCTGCCTGGCTGTCATGCTGATTTTTGGTGCCTAAATTGTCTGCATCATATACTCAAAACAAGCATGTAGCCAGCAGAGTCAGAACACCTGATCTGTTTACAGACCTAAAATAACATGGCACCCCAGCAAAACTATGATTGGGCCTCGCCTTACTATGGCGATTCCCAGGGTCATAAAGTTAGGGCAGCCATTATAGCCTTTCCTCCCCATAACAAAAGTGACATACTCTCCTGTCATACATCCCCCACTGCTAATGTGGCCACCATCCACCCTCCCTACCCTAGCAAGTGTGGCCACCAAAGCGTAACCCCATAAGAAGAGCAGAAACCACCCCTACCCCCCATAACAATTGTGACCAATTATCCCTCTTTAAGAAGTGTAAAATGCCCCCCCCCCCCCCCCCCACACACACACACACACACACACACACACACACACACACACACACACACACACATGTATTGTAGTACCATGATTCCCTACTCCTACATAAAAAGCTTCTCCAGCAGAATTTTCCCATCCCTCCATATAAAGTATAGATGTGGGAACTGCAGACACCCCCCCCTTGCACCATGTGATCCCCAGCAGGAAGGTGCCCAGACTTCTTCTTTCCCTGCATACACCAGAGTCCTTCTTCAGTACTCCCAATAGCTCCCTACCATCCTCCCCTATATTTGCAAATAAGACCTGCTGTATTCCATGCTTGGGGGGGGGAGGGGGCGTCATTATTTCCAAACAAAAGGATTGTGATATGGGCTTTTAAGAGTAAAACACGTTTTTCTGAAGATTAGAAGCTGCAATTTTGCTTAAAGCAACGTACACACAATGAACGTTCATCACCCAATCACCCCTTTGGGAATCAGCCTGCGTTGTATATGCGGCACACAGATCTTTCGCTGATCAGAGAGAAACTTGTCTCTTGGACGATCGGCCGCCAAATTGCTTGATGTATGGCCACCTTAACTGTGCCTCAGAGGGGCTCGCAATCTAATCCCTACCATAGTCATTTGTACATCATAGTCTAGGGCATTTTTTTTAAGGAGGAAGCCAATTAACTTATCTGTATCTCTGTATGTTTTTTGGATGGAAGACACACACACACACACACACACACACACACACACACACACACACACACACACACACACACACACACACACACACACACACACACACACACACACACACACACACACACACACACACACACACACACACACACACACACTGAACAGCCATAGCTTTTATTAAGGTTTAGGTTTAGGTTTAGTGCAATGACATAACAGGAGACAGAGAGACGGTTGGAGGAAGACGTAATGTGATTCTACAACTCAGCCTCTATGAGTCATAATGTAGCTGGCATCTCACATGCTTTCCCATCAGTTACCGTCAAGCATTCCCCCAAACTTTCCAGCCACTTCTGACATGCCAGCCGGAGCCACGCCCCTTTCAGGGTGCTCAGTCTTATCTCGTGTGTAACAAACATAATGTCGGCAGGCCAGGTAGCTGCACAAACAATACACAACGATCAGAGGACCTGCTTTGGGAAAATTGTGGAGATGAGGAGATGATTAGTGCAATCTGATTTATTCAAGTTGGGATGGAACTCGCAGTAGAAAATTAGGTACTAGAACTCGCAGTAGAAAATTAGGTACTAGAGTAAAAATTTTAAATCGTTTCTCCCATTCCAAAAAAATACATATATTTTTATATTGATATCCTTAAAACTGACCTGACTGCAGAACTCTCTGCTCTAAATGATACACTACAGCATAATATCCTTTAACCTCGAGGACCACAGGCTTACACACCTCTAGTGACCATTATTTACAATTCAGCACTCTGCAGCTTTAACAGTTTGCTGCTCGGCCAAATTAGTCTTGTCCCCTTTTCTTGCTACCAACAGAGCTTTCTGTTGGTGGCATCTGATTGCTGCTGTGATGTAATTTTTTATTATTATTTAAAAAGTATTTTTTTTTTAAATTAAATTATGTTTTTTTTTTAACATTTCCCTCACTCCCTCTGAGATCCAGCACTAGGATCACCTCTCATGGGCATCAGCCTATGAGAGAAATCGTGTTGTGAGCCACTCCAGGGGACAGTAAAGTGACAGGGCTGTCCCCAGTACAGCGGTGCGCCAGATTGCAGCACTGTACTAATGCAAATGGCCTGTTTTTTGTGTCTAACAGCCTGCCAGCCGTGATCGCGGGCTGGCAGGCTGATCACGGATCCCCGCACTGTTTATTTATGGGCGCTTGCGTTAGAGCGAGCTCCCTGCAAATCTTGCGCATCGCAAGATCATGCACCCGTGCGTGGTGGAGGAATAAGGAAGCCACTCTGCGACCACCATCCTGCGTTAGGCGGTCACAGAGTGGTTAAAGAAAAACACTTCTTTGTTACAGCTGAATACAAATCCTGCAATAAATCTGCACTGTATCTACTTCCTGCTTTCATGGAAGCAAACATATTGGTAACATCCTGTGGTTTCAAATGAGCTTATCTGCCGTGGCAGTCAGGTGACACAGGGGGAGATCAAATTACAACTTGTGATTAGTCACACATGACTAATATACAGCGCTGCGTGATATGTTGGCGCTTTATAAATACAATAAATAATAATAATATATACACAGGGTGAATTTCTTAATGTTGTCCTTCCATCCTGTACAAGAGTTCAGGTCCACATTAACTGACTGATACTGCTGTCAGTGCTGGGCAAGCAGAAGTTGCCAGTCATGCAGAAGCTCTCTGCCCAGCATCCTTGCACTCCTCCCTGGTAGTGATATGTTGCCATGGCAGCGACTGATGTGTCACTTGTAACTTAACTGAACTGTATGCCTTTCACTGGCCCAAACACGCTGTAAGTCTTAAAGGGAAGCTGAAGGGAGAAGTATATGGGGGCTGCCATATTTATTTCCTTTTAAACAATACTAGTTGCCTGGCAGCCGTGCTGATCTATTTGGCTGCAGTAGTGTCTGAATAACACCAGAAAAAAAAGCATGCAGCTAATCCAGTCAGATCTGACAATAATGTCAGAAACACCTGATCTGCTGCATGCTTGTTCAGGGGCTATAGCTAAAAGTATTAGAGGCAGAGGATCAGCAGGATAGCCGGGCAACTGGTATTGTGTAAAAGGAAATAAATATGGCATATACCTCACACTTCAGTTGTCCTAGTTCAGACTCACTTTATTTCTTAAATGCATATTCCATGGAACATATTATACTGTAAACTGAAAACAAAGTTATGTACATGGCACATTAAAAAATAAATCAATAAATACGTAATAATATACAGTAGAATATTAATGCATAAGTGGTTTATTACCTGGCTGGCTTTTGCAATGCAGCCTTCCTGTACTAAATTTAGAAGATGCTGTCACCCTGCGAGAATAGCAAGTATGAGTCAAGCGACTCCTCCCCTTATTCAATTGTCAACCACATAAGGCAGTCAGGGTGGAGCCGACAACCACAACACAGAGCTGAACCCGCCCACTGCCTACCTATGCTGCTAAAAGATTGACTCTTTGTGGCCAGCACTGCAGATACAGATCACCTTCTAATGGCCCATACTCACGGGCTACAATTGTCACCGCAACACACGGCGCGCGTGTGTTGCGGCGACAGGTCGCCCGTGAGTATAAGGCGCAACACAGGCGCGCACCCCGAACCGTCGCTTTTTGCTGCTGTCGCCAGCTGATTGGCGCGGTCAATCGCCTGGCGACAGTTGCCACCGCAACTTCGTATTCGGCCTGTCGTGCACACGCTCCCGTGTGCTAGCGACAGGCCAAAAATGTAGCCCGTGAGTATGGGCCATAAGTCAGTTCACCCATCTGCAGTGTGTGTAAAAAAAAAAAAAAAAAAGCATTCAACTCTTCTATCACCCTCCCCAGTAAAAGAGCTCTGGTTTCTTATTGCAGGCTGGGTAGAGTGATGATGGGAGGTGCACATGACTTTTAAAAACACACAGAGGTTGTGGAAAGAACTAAATTTAAGTTGATGGTTTCATATGCACAGAATGTGACAGGTACAGGGCTCCTCAGGAACTTGCTAGGGAACAAATGATCAGATCAGAATAGCCATAAGACACATGTCCCTCCCCTGTTTCTTAGAACTGCTGTTTTGTATCATAGAACAGATCGTATTAATTAAAACTATTTGCCGACCGGCTAACACCAATGGGGGTGGCCATGGCGGCAGCCCCAGGACCGCCTAACGCCAATTGGCGTCAAGTCCTGGGGCTCTCATTTCTATGAGATCGCGGGCACATCTCATGCTCGGAGGGCAGAGCTCCGCCCCCTCTTCAGTCTCTGAGCTCGGGAGACTTTTAGACGGCGTGATTGCCGTCTATTTACTTGTACAGCGATGCGATCAGCAGCAGCGCTGTACTGGGGACAGCCATGTGACACGGCTGTCCCCCTGGGGGACAAGAGAGCGATCGGCTCTCATAGGCAGAAGCCTATGACAGCCGATCGCATGATTGGCTGGGTGCAGGAAGGGAGGGAGGGTATAACAAAAAAAAAAAAACAACAACAACATATATTTGTTTAAATAAACGGAGATAAATATTTATTAAAAAAAAACAAAACAACAACTTGGGGACGATCAGACCCCACCAACAGAGAGCTCTGTGCTGGGGGGGGGGGGGGGGAATCGTTCGTGTGCTGTGTTGTGCGGTCCTGCAGCTTGGCCTGAAAGCTGCAGTGGCCATTTTAGTTAAAATGTGCCTGGTCTTTAGGGGGGGGGGGGTGGTTTACCACTGTGGTCCTCAAGTGGTTAAAAAAAAAAAAAAAAAAAACTTATATTGTATTTACCATATCGTGTAATTATATTGTACAGGGCAATGGAAGATGATGGTGCTTCATAAATCAATAATAATGATTTGGTATTTATTTTTGATTCATTATCGAGAAAATCTTTGGTATGATCAATGGCCCATAATATTGGCCAGGGCTCTGCGCATGTAGCGGGCCTAAAGGTAGTGAGGTTTGAATGTTTGAGAGGTTGGTTGTACCCGCACACCTGACAAATTGTCAGACCAGGTGACAACACTTAAAGGACAAGTGAAGTGAGAAGAATATGGAGGCTGCCATATTGATTTCCTTTTAAACAATACCAGATGCCTGGCAGCTCTGTTGCTCTACTTGACTGCAGTAGTGCCCTAATAACACCAGAAACAAGTATGGGGCTAATCTTGTCAGATCTGACAATCATGTCAGAAACATCTGATCTGCTGCATGCTTATTCAGGGTCTATGGATAAAAGTATTAGAGGCAGAGGATCAGCAGGACAGCCAGGCAACTGGTATTGCTTAAAAGGAAATAAATATGGCAGCCTCCTTATCCCTCTCACTTCAACTGCCCTTTAAATACTCCTAGGTGGCTTTTATAACTCCACGGATGGTGGTCTGAGTATTTTCCCCAGAGTAGACCCCCATTACAGAGCGGCTTTGCGATTTTGTAAACCATTTTTGATTCCCTGATCGCGAAGTACCGCGATTTTAAGCCAGATTCCCCAAGCAATCGCAATCTGGGCCTGAAGCCAATTAATACGATCCCTCTGGAACTGCTCCAGAAATTCTGCTCTGTAATCCCAACACTGCAAGCAGAACCGCTCTCAGGGCTGGTGCACACCGAGCGGGTTTTCTGGCGTTTTTGCAGCCGCTTGCGGCTGCAGATACGCTTGGTCAATGTATCTCAATGGGGTGGGTCACACCAGAGCGGGAGGCATTTTGCTGAAACGCATACTCCCGGGGTGAGGCATTTTTTGGATTGCAGAGGCGTTTCTGCCTCCAATGTAAAGTATAGAAAAAACGCAAGCCGCTCTGAAAAACTGCAGTTCAGAGCGGTTTTGCAGGCGTTTTTGTTACAGTAGCTGTTCAGTAACAGCTTTACTGTAACAATATCTGAAATCTACTACACCAAAAACGCTTCATAAAACTGCAAAATGCTAGGTGAAGCGCTACAGAAAAATAACAAAAAGCGTTTCAAAATCTGCGAGCATTTTGCGAATCTGCTAGCGGGTTTTGGTGTGCACCGGGCCTCACAGGGTTCCAGTATCGCAGCTCTTTGGCAATAGCCTGTGATAAGAAAGAAGCACTCTATTGGGTCCTGGGCCTAAGCGCCTGCTGATTCAAAAACAAAGTAACCAAATGGCAGTGTTTGTAACCCAACTCATATTTTCATTAGACTGAAACTACATACAGTGCAAGCTGTCTACTGAAGCAAGTTATCCAAACATCCAATCAGATCCATGTCAGAATTATCACAGCGATACTTCACTGCACAGTAATATTCCAGCGATCTGCTGCACTGCTGGTAGTCTCTGCTATTCTGACAGATCAGGATATCAGTGTGCAGTTAGTATTAATGTGCGCACACATGCACAAAGAATGTCGCACACAGGAAGTCGGAACTCGATCTCTTGGGCGACATGTCGGGGCAGAGTATTGTACAGGAGGGGGTGACATCACAGTGTACGATGTAACAGGATTCAGTAGGAGGGGTAAGGGAGGAGAACAATTCGCTTGGCCAAGATAATCTGGTTCTCGGTAACACATCGGGGAGGCTGTACACACTGGAGATTTTTGGCAGAGATGCCCCTGAACAGCCACAACAGCCAAAACCCCCCTAGCATATGGATGATGCTGTACTGAGAAGTATTGGCACACTTGGCATTACTGAATACCACAACACCTGGCCTGCATTCCTTTAAGCTGAGTTTCCGTTAATGAAGATGCGCGTATCCGAAACACACACGATTCACGAGTGCAATTCAGCCTAAGGTGCACACCCCACTAAAGAAAACCCGAGCTAAAGCACATACTTACCTAAGGAGCGGGAAGCCTCTGGATCCTAATGAGACTTCCTCGCTGTCCTCTGTTGCCATTCGTGGACCCTCCAGCTGAACGGGGCCACACTCCTCCTCTGGCAAGAGCACACCCGTACTGCAGCCGCACAGTAGCACAGAGCCACTTGTGCACACTCGTGCTTCTGTGACTCTGGCTTACTGGTCAGGCTCAATACGGTTGCGCTCATGGTTAAAGAGGCGCGCGGCCCCGATCAGATTACCAACAAGCCATTGTCGGTAATCTTCGAAGGGTCTGCACTTAGTGACAGGGGACCAGAGGACAACGAGTGAAGCCTCATTAGAAACCAGAGGTTTCCCTCTTCCTAGATAAGTATGTGATTTTGTCCCTTCGGCGCGGATACACTTTAAAGTGTACCTGAGATATTGGATGAAAAAAAATTCAAACATACCTGGGGCTTCTTCCAGCCCCCTTCAGCTTGATCGCTCCCTAGCCATCCTTTTCCACCTCCTGGATCCTCCATTATGGCCCCCGGTAACTTCGACCAGTTGGCGCATGCGCAGTGCGACCGCGCACGCTCCCCCGTGACTTGCCTGTGCAGTACTGCACAAGTGCAGAACGCTCGCACGACAGGGCGCACACAGTAAGGCATGAGCAGTGAGCCTCAACTCCTGAAACCCTTAAAGGGGAACTGAAGTAAGAGGTATACAGAGGCTGCCATATTTATTTCCTTTTAATCAATACCAGTTGCCTGGCAGCCCTCCCCATATATTTCTCTGCAGTAGTATCTGAATAACACCAGAAACAAGCATGTAGCTAGTCTTGTCAGATCTGACTTTAAAGTTCGAAACACCTGATCTGCTGCATGCTTGTTCAGGGGCTATGGCTAATAGTATTAGAGGCAGAGGATCAGCAGGACTGCCAGGCAACTGGTATTGCTTAAAATGAAATAAACATGGCAGCCTCCATATACCTCTCTCTTCATTTCCCCTTTAACGGAGGATGCAAGAGGCGAAAAACGGCGGTGAGGGACAGATCAGGCCGAAGGGGGCTGGAGGAAGCCCCAGGTATAAAATGATTTTTTTCCATGCATCATCTCAGGTTCTCTTTAATATTTGCAAAAGTATACTCCAAGATGGAAAGTATACAGTTTGCATTACTGCCTTTCTGAACACACAAAACATTTGTCCGACAATGGGAATGTAGATTAAAAAAAAAAAAAAACGTAGCAGGTCGAACATTAGATCCCATCTCTATCAGCCACACTGTAGTTTCTAGATGCTAACTGTTGAGCTTCAACGTATCTGTGCACTTTTAATGGTAGAACTACAAGTCTGTGCAAGCCCTGTCATCTCCCTGGTCTGTAGCTGTTATGGATCAACTTGCAAGTGTATTGTGAAGGCACATCCATGGAGGCAGGCAAGCTGAGAGTTGTAGTTCTGCATCACAATATAGCCAGTCATACATACCGGTGCACCAGGGATAGCGGAGTGTTAGCAGCGCACAGTGCAGTCAATAGCGAAGGCTGGGACAGCCGTAACAATGACAGCCAGGAAGCCTCAGGCTGAGTCCTGCAAAGAGCGGAACAAGTCAGTACTAGCCTGGATCCTCCAGCCACTCCCTTGTCTCCACCCTCCCACGCTGGCCCCACCCCCAACACTGTCATCTAGGGAAGTCCTCTTGCATGAGCCAAACAACTAGAGATGGGAAGTTCGGATCTTTTCAATGATCCGGATGATTCGAATCGGGTCATTGAAAAGATCCGGATCTTTGATCCGAATCTCGGATCATTTTACTACCAAAGCATTCGGGGGTGAAATGAATAGCAGGACAGGTCTTTCCCTGCTGTGGACAGGAGAAGGGGAGGGGGGTGGACACACAGAGAAGGGGAGAAGATGGACAGAGGGCGGGGAGTGGACAGGGAAGGGACGAGCAGAGAGCAGAAATGTTTGCTTGCACACAATACCCACATGCTGCAATCATATGCTTTACATGTATTTCAACTATATGCTCATCTGTGTACATTGAATGCAAACGTGGCACAGTGAAAGAAAGCATCCCTCAAAGTTACAGTGCAGCTGTTTAGAGCGAGTGCAGCAGCAGGAGGATCATATTGCGCTGCAATCACAGTGCCTGCAAAGTTACTGAGCTGTGCTGAGCCAAAAGCTTCCAATGGGCTCTATTCATAAAAGGTTACCGCAAGTTTTCCGCTCAAAACAGCGGATTTTCACGTCCATTTAGCAAAGTGGCATAAAGCTGTTCCTGCATGAAAATCTACAATCCCCCAGCAGAGCGAGAAATTTCCGCCCTCTCCAGTGTTTTTCTAGATTTGTCTAGAAAAAAGTAACAAAATGGCCATTCATGAAGTTTAGAGGAAGCGGTATGTGGACGGGAAATACTGCTTCCTCTGATTTTGCGGATTACATACAAGTGAATGGGACAGACCTCCCAGAGAGAGCAGTGCACGGAGGGACTCTGCCGGCTGAAGTGTTTCCGCATGCCTTCCGACAGCTTACCGCCAGCTTTCAGCGGGAGATCTCCGCTCTTGCATCGCAGCTGGCAAGATTTTTTTGAATGACCACCCAGAAGTGTAAAATACCGCTGCGGTATTTTCCCTCCAGGAGTTTTTTCGCCACAACTTTTTTATGAATAGAGCCTAATGTGTTCACTGTGCACAACTACGGAACAGACGGCCTATAATCAGCAGCACGTGACGTTATAGCCAGTATGTGTGCTCTACACATATCTGGCAGTGGCACCGATGTCCCCTTTCTCTCATCTACCTGTCTCCCTGCAAGCCTGGCTCCCATCCAACAGAGCGATCCATCTCTGCTCTGCTTCCAGGACCCCGCTGCCCGCTGAGAGGGGGCGTGTCGCTCCTGGCCCCGCCCCTTTTGCGATCCGAATCACTCATTTTGATGATTCGACTCACAAAATAGATTCGGATCAAAGATCTGAATCGTTCATGATCCGGACAACACTACAAACAACTGCTGTGAACATTACAGAGACAATTTTACACGTGGTGCACATCAAACTAAGTAGTGCAAATGAACATAACGTAATATAGCGAAGCTAGATTCTTTATAAAAAAAAAAAAACTTTTAGCAAAAATCTGTAATCCTCACTTCCCTTGGATCTAATCAGAAGGGGGAAGCCTCTGGACCAGGCTTTCTCAACCAGGGTTCCTCGAGTACTCTGCAAGGGTTCCTTGGCATTTTCCCCCATCGTGGGGGTAGTATAATAGAGCACATCACGTGGGGATAGTATAATAGAGCACATTATAATAGGTGAAATCGGGTGGTCAGGTGACAGTGTAATGTGTGGTAGTGTAATAGGGGTAGTGAAATAAACAGCCACACATACTTTTAAGGACCATGCTTCCTGCAAAATAAATGCAGGGGTTCCTCGAGATCAAAAACTTTTTGCAGAGGTTCCCTGATATCCCAAAGTTATTTGCAGGGTTCCTCCAGGGTAGAAAGTTGAGAAAGGCTGCTCTGGACCCTATTGAGGCTTCCCCCGACTAGATACACAGCTATTGATACAGATGAGACTACTTTAGATCTTATTCTACATAACACAACTGTTATATTATTTTTTGAATGTGCTTAGAAGCAGGGGCGTCCCTAGCCATTTTGTCACTCCAGGCAAGAAATCCTGTGGCGCCCACCCCCCCTTCCCCCCTGTGATTGCCCCCAGCCCCATACCCCCCACCCCTCGTGGTGAACACCACTCCTGTGGTGAACCCCACCCCCAAGACCCCCGAAAATCATAATGCAGCAGCGTTTCACCAGAAAATACACTTATTGCGGCATGGGTTCACCAGAAAATAGTTGTAATGCAGCAGAGCGTTTCACCATAAAATACACTTATTGCGACATGCACACACTATACACTCACACACTGTACACTCACACAATATACACTCATACACACACCGCACACAACATACACACTATACACAGTGCACACACACACACTTTAGACACGCACATTACACACGCACACACACTATACACACACACACACAACATACACACTATACACAGTACACACACACACACACACACACTTTAGACACGCACAGTACACACACAGATTCTCGATTGGATTTAGATCTGGACTTTGACTCGGCCATTCTAACACATGGATATGTTTTGTTCTAAACCATTCCATTGTTGCCCTGGCTTTATGTTTAGGGTCTTTGTCCTGCTGGAAGGTGAACCTCCGCCCCAGTCTCAAGTCTTTTGCAGATTTCAAGAGGTTTTCTTCCAAGAGTGCCCTGTATTTGGCTCCATCTTCCCATCAACTCTGACCAGCTTCCCTGTCCCTGCTGAAGAGAAGCACCCCCAGAGCATGATGCTGCCACCACCATATTTGACAGTGGGGATGGTGTGTTCAGAGTGATGTGCATTGTTAGTTTTCCGTCACACATAGCGTTTTGCATTTTGGCCAAAAAGTTCCATTTTGGTCTCATCTGACCAGAGCACCTTCTTCCACATGGTTGCTGTGTCCCCCACATGGCTTGTGGCAAACTGCAAACAGGACTTCTTATGCTTTTCTGTTAACAATGGCTTTCTACTTCCATGTGGCTTTCTATCTTCCCGTTTAATTGGTATGCTTGCTGATTCCTTGCAAAAGTCTGCCTTACAATTTGGGACTGCAATCGTTATCTTCCCGTTTAATTGGTATGCTTGCTGCATACATTGCTACTAAGATTGTTTAATATAAATTTAAGTAGTTCAGCAGTGTTTGTAAATTCCCATATTACATCCTGTGAATCCTTGTGTTCCAGCCCAGTGACCACCAATTATTTATTACAGGCCTGTTTTTTGGTAGCCACTCCCATCCCCAGCTGAACTGTTTTCTCAATTTCTAATTGAGAATCACTTCCATTTCAGCCATGGCAGCTATCATACCTATTTAAACGCTGCAAGAAGGTCACTTGTGGCCTAGGTCATTTGGTGCCATTTAACTCCTAAGTGCCATTTATTACAAAGTGCTTTGCAACAACTTACCAAGAATTTACCAAGAATTTACCCAGGAATTCAAACAGGAATCAACAGCCAAAGGACTCTGCTGGAAACTACTACTCTGCATCCACAACTGCCTCCAATGCTGTTGCTCAAAATGCCACTGCTGGACATATGTTGCACTACCAAGTAGACTCTTTATGTACACAGGTTTGCTTGCACTAACTGCATACTCATATAAACTGTTTAGGAGTTGGAAATTTCCTGCTGATAATCATTGACACTTACCATGTTTACTGCACTTTTTCTTATGTTCTGCCTGTCTGCAAACATCTACAAGTTGCATTGCAATATGCATCCTCCCAGTGTACCTCACTCCATATTCATTTCATCTGCTCTGCTTTGCTCACCTTACTCAGCTTCTCATGAACTGTTAGCTCTCCTGAAATCTCTCTCTCCCTCCAACAGCTCAAAAACCTCACAAACATTTAAATCCCATTCACATTTGCTTACTCTCTCCCTCCTACTCTTACTTGCTGCTGGTGATATATCGCCTAACCCTGGGCCACAGCCTGCTGCCAGACAAGCATCCCCTGCTGACCCGCTTCACAGCTCTCTGTCCACAAATAACTTCAACACCCATCCTCGCCCCAAACTCATTTCCATCCATCCCACTCACAAGCACATGCTCCCCCTACCCTGCGGTCTCTGGAATGCCAGAACCGTCCGCAATAAACTTACAGAGGTCCACAACCTCTTCCTCTCCAAATCCCTCACCATCCTCGCACTCACTGAGACATGGCTCACCCCCTCTGACTCTGCCGCAGAGGCTGCCCTCTCATACGGGGGGGGGCTTCACCTCAGTCACACCCCCAGACCAGACAACAGGACCGGGGGAGGGGTGGGTCTGCTCCTCTCCCCATCCTGCACATTCCGTGTCCTCACTCCACCTTCCTCCCTACAATTCACATCATTTGAGGCCCACACTATCCGCCTCTACAATCCCCTCCCAGCCATTGTTGCAGTCTTATACCGCCCTCCGGGCTCCACACGACAATTTCTCGAAAAACCTTGCCTCCTGGCTCCCACACATCCTCTCCTCTGACCTCCCCACCATCATCCTCGGGGATTTCAATATACCCATCAATGAACCCAAGATTTCTGTTGCGACCCGGCTACTCACCATAGCCAACTCACATGGCCTAGTACAACACACCAACGCCCCCACTCACACTGCACGTCGCACTCTCGACCTTATATTCACTAAATCCACCACCATTGCAGACCTCGACATCGCACCATTTCCACCCTCAGACCATTACCTTCTCGCCTTCAACCTCCTCACGGAAGGCACCTCCAAACTACCCGCCCACCCACCTGGTCGATGGCAGCGAGACCTACGCAAGCTCAACCCTGGCGTCCTTGCTGACTCCCTCCATGGCCTATCCTCCACTCTCCCCACCCTAACCTGTCCTAATCTTGCTGCAGCTCAGTATCACCAAATTCTCTCATCAGCCCTAGAGAAAGCTGCTCCACCAATATTCCGCCGCAACCGACCCCCTAACCGCCAGCCCTGGCGCACTACCCATACTCGCAACCTCCAGAGGGAAACACGCGCCACTGAACGAAAATGGCGGAAAATTCGACTAAACCAGGATTTCCTACAGTACAAGACTAACCTGCAGCAGTTCCACACTGCCCTTGCTATCCACAGGCACCTTCCCCTCAGACTTCAAGCAGGAATACTTTACCAAGCTCATCGGAGCACAAGCTTCCAATCCCCGGCGTCTTTTTAGCACCTTCAACTCCCTGCTTAAACCCACCCCCCCACCTTCTGTTTCCTCCCTCTCTGCCACAGATTTAGCCACCCACTTCACCAACAAAATAGTCTCCATCCGTCAGGAAATATCCAATCTTCAATCTTCACCTCCCACCTGCTCACAACCTACTCCTTCTCCACCCTATCCTCCCCTCACCTCCTTCACTCCTACTACCACTGAGGAGGTCAACACCTACTGCAGACTTCCCATACCACTACCTCCCCCCTTGACCCTATCCCTTCTGATCTACTTCAGCCTCACTTTACGGATCTGGCCCCAGTCCTCACTACCATGTTTAACCTCTCCCTATCCACAGGCACCTTCCCCTCAGACTTCAAGCAGGCCACTGTACTGCCTCTGCTCAAGAAACCCTCCCTCGACCCCTCGCTACCCTCCAACTACCGCCCGATCTCCCTCCTCCCCTTCGCCTCAAAACTCCTTGAGCGTCTGGTTTACAAACGCCTGACCCAGTACCTCAATGCCAACTCACTACTAGACCCACTGCAATCTGGATTTCGGCCTGCCCACTCAACCGAAACGGCTCTCACCAAAGTGGTCAATGACCTTGCCTTAGCTAAAGCTGAAGGTAAATACACCATTCTCCTCCTCCTTGACCTTTCAGCAGCTTTTGATACAGTAGATCATCCCCTACTCCTCCAGTCCCTCCAATCCATGGGCATTCACGATCTCGCCCTGACCTGGCTTTCATCCTACCTCTCCAACCGCTCCTTCACGACCTCCTTCAATGAGTCCTCGTCCACCCCCAACCACCTCTCAGTGGGAGTCCCCCAAGGCTCGGTCCTTGGCCCCCTACTGTTCTCCCTATACACATCCTCCATTGGCAAGGTTATCTCCTCCATGGGTATGCAGATGACACCCAAATCTATCTCCACACCCCTGACATATCCACCACTACCATGGACAAGGTCTCCTCCTGCCTATCTGCCATCTCCTCCTGGATGTCCGCTAGGTTCCTAAAACTAAATCTAGACAAAACGGAATTTATGATCTTCCCACCCCGGTCATCCCTGGACCTCCCAGATGTGCAGGTCACTGTTAACCACACTACTATTCACCCTACCTCTCAAGCCCGCTGTCTGGGTGTCACCCTGGACTCCGCACTCTCCTTCACTCCCCACATCCAAAACCTCACAAAGTCCTGCAACTTCCACCTTCGTAACATCTGTAAGATTCGCCCTTTCCTGACCCCTGCCACCACCAAACTCCTCATCCATGCCCTCATAATTTCCCGCCTCGACTACTGCAATGTCCTTCTGTCTGGACTCCCTAAGACCCGAATAGCCCCACTGCAGTCCATCATGAATGCGGCTGCCAGAATTATCCACTCCTCCCATCGCTCCACCAGGGCGGCTCCCCTCCGTGAATCCCTCCACTGGCTTCCTATCCAGTCCAGAATCAGATTCAAGATATTGTGTCTGACCTACAAATCCATCCACAAAACCTGTCCAACCTACATTTCTGATCTTACTCAGAGATACACACCAAGCCGCTCACTCCGCTCCTCCAATGAACTTCGCCTGACCGTCCCCCGCATCACCCAGTCCCATGCACGCCTCCAAGACTTCTCAAGAGCCGCTCCGACACTATGGAACTCCCTACCTCCACCCATTAGGGCAGCTCCCTCCTTCAACACCTTCAAGAAGGCCCTCAAAACTCACCTTTTCACTCTTGCCTACCACCCCTTACAATTGCTCTAAACCCACAGCCGAACTCTGGTCCCCTACCTCTCGTGTACCTACCTCTTCCTCTAGATTGTAAGCCTTTGGGCAGGGTCCTCACTCCTTTTGTGTCCTACCTGATCATGCACCTCTATTACTGTGCACCCATGCTATGCATTTGAGTGAACCTAACTTGCCTAATCTCCATGCTCCCATCCAGTGACTGACTAAGCATTACCTTGTACTCATACTGTGCTGTGTGATCTGGTTTTCTTGTATTCCTGTATTGTCATATTGCTGTTTGTCACCCCTAAATATTGTCTGTAACCTAAATTAATGTCCAGCGCTGCGTAATATGTTGGCGCTTTATAAATACAACAAATAAATAAATAAAATAATAAAAGCCAACTTTGTGCAGTGCACGACTGAGGGCCCGTTTCCACTATCGCGGTTTCCGCCGCGATTCCGCAGAGTTTCCCTGCACATGAATCGCACAGGGAAACTCTGCCATAGGGGATAACGGCGCCATGGCCGAATCGCTTGCGGGAGCGATTCGGCCGGAACTCCCCGCAGAATTCGCGGCAGAGGCTGCGAATCCCATAGCCGTGCATGGCACAGCTCATGGGATTCGCCTGCGATCCCGCCCACCCACTTAGCGCCGCACTAGTGGAAACGAGCCCTAATAGTTATCCTATGGACAGATTCCCCCACCTGAGCTTTAGATCTCTGCAGCTCATCCACAGTCACCATGGGCCTCTTGACTGCATTTCTGATTAGTGCTCTCCTTGTTCAGCCTGTGAGTTCAGGTGGACGGCCTTGTCTTGGTAGGTTTACAGTTGTGCCATACTCCTTCCATTTCTGAATGATCGCTTGAACAGTGCTCCGTGGGATGTTCAAGGCTTTGGAAATCTTTTTGTAGCCTAAGCCTGCTTTAAATTTCTCGATAACTTTATCCCTGGCCTGTCTGGTGTGTTCTTTGGACTTCATGGTGTTGTTGCTCCCAATATTCTCTTAGACAACCTCTGAGGCCCTCACAGAGCAGCTGTATTTGTACTGACATTAGATTACACACAGGTGCACTCAGGCAATGTCTATGGGCAACTGACTGCATTTAGACCAAAGGGGGCTGAATAATTACACACACCCCACTTTGCAGTTATCTACTTGTAAAAAAAATGTTTGGAATCGTGTATGATTTACATTCCACTTCTCATGTGTACACCACTTTGTATTGGTATTTCACAAGGAATTCCGAATACGGGGAATAAGGGGGCTGAATACTTTTGCAAACCAGTGTAGGCCTTGTGGATAGAGATGTCGCGAACCTCCGATTTTTGGTTCGCGAACCTTCGCGGAAGGTTCGGTTCGCCGAAAAGTTCGCGAACCGCAATAGACTTCAATGGGGATACGAACTTTGAAAAATAGAAAAAATTATGCTGGCCACAAAAGTGATGGAAAAGATGTTTCAAGGGGTCTAACACCTGGAGGGGGGCATGGCGGAGTGGGATACATGCCCAAAGTCCCGGGGAAAAATCTGGATGTGACGCAAAGCAGCAATTTAAGGGTAGAAATCACATTGAATGCTAAATTGCAGGCCTAAAGTGCTTTCAAACATCTTGCATGTGTATGCATCAATCAGAGAGTGTAATTAGAGTTCTGCTTCACACTGACGCACCAAACTCACTGTGTAACACACCGCAAACAGCTGTTTGCGTAGTGACGGCCGTACTGGACTGGTGCGCACCGTGGCTAGAGTGCAGGCCTTGGCGGTTTTCAAGCCCATATGGTCGCCAGGCTGTGGTAGCTCAATGATAGAACGACAGTGACTGTCCAGCTGATCAAATTTGGTCTGTCCACAATGAAGCAACGACCTTATTATCTTCATGTATGTAGGTAGGCATAGGTAGGTGTCCCAGTAGTTAGCTAGGCATAGGTAGGAGTCCCAGTATAGGTAGGTAGGCATAGGTAGGAGTCCCAGTATAGGTAGGTAGGCATAGGTAGGAGTCCCAGTATAGGTAGGTAGGCATAGGTAGGTGCCTCAGTAGTTAGCTAGACATAGGTAGGAGACCCAGTATAGGTAGGAGACCCAATATAGGTAGGTAGACATAGGTAGGAGACCCAGTAGTTAGCTAGGCCCGGTATAGACCCGGAGACCCGGTATAGGTAGGTAGGCATAGGTAGGTCCCCTAGGTAGGTAGGTAGGTGTCCCCGTATAGGTAAGTAGGTGCCCCAGTAGTTAGGTAGGCATAGGTAGGTGTCCCAGTATAGATAGTTAGGAAGGGCCTGGCTGGCACAGTAATAACAATTACCAAGGTCCAGCTGCAACAGATAGGGCTGTATAATTCAGTGAGCAACACACACAAATAAAAACACATCAGGAAAACATTAGAGCTCTCAAAAGAGCTGTTGAGGGGTGCTATTTTAGCAATAACAATCAGCCAGCCAAGAGCCTAACTAATCTTTCCCTAGGAGAACAAGTCTGCAGCAGCTGTCCCTAGTCTGTCTCTAGCAGGCACACGAGTGGGTGTCATGGCCAGCGAGCCTGCCTTATATAAGGGGGGGGGGGGCTCCAGGGCTTAGTGTAGCCTGAATGGCTACAATGTGCCTGCTGACTGTGATGCAGAGGCTCAAAGTTGACCCTCATAGTGCATTATGGGGCGAATCGAACTTCTGCAAAAGTTCGCTTGGTCCAGGCGAACGCCCAAAGTTCGCCTGGAACCATTCGCCGGCGAACCGTTCGCTACATCTCTACCTGTGGGCTATTTTTTTAATTTTTATCTTTTTGATAAATAAAGTTTATAGATTTTCTTCAGTAAAATAGACTTTTCTCTTTATTGGTGTGTACCATCCACTACTGTTATCCTTCCTAATTGGTGTTATTTTTAGTATAAAATCCTCTTTAACATTACTGCCCTAACTAAAACGCTGCATCCCCGCGGCTGAAATCGACTTTCTTGGTCGTGGATTTTGCTGCTGGAGGAGGCAGAGCTTTCAGCCGCAGCTCTGCCTCCTTGCGCATCTATCAGGGGTGGGCGGAGGTGGCGATCCGGCTCTGACTGACAGCGTGAAGAGGCAGAACTGCAGCTGACCACTCTGCCTCTCACGGAAGCACTCCCCGCACTGCCCCCCGGGGAGTTAGGGGGAATTTAGTTAGATTACAGCCGCAGGGATGCAGCAATTTAGTTAGGGCATTAATGCTAAAGAAGATTTTGTAATAAAGATGATTTTTAAGAGACTTCAGAGTCTCTTAAAGAGGAACTCCAGTGAAAATAATGTAATAAAAAAGTGCTTCATTTTTACAATAATTATGTATAAATGATTTAGTCAGTGTTTGCTCATTGTAAAATCTTTAATCTCCCCGATTTACATTCTGACATTTATTACATGGTGACATTTTTACTGTGGGCAGGTTATGTAGCTGCTGCTAGCTGTTTTGGCCGTTGGAGACAGCTGTAAACAGCTATTTCCTGTCTGTGAACCTTGTTACATTGTGGCAAACTGTCAAAAGTACCGCGGTCCTCAGAGCTTCTTGTGGGAGGGGTTTCACCACAATATCAGTCATACAGCGCCCCCTGATGGTCAGTTTGTGAAAAGCAATAGATTTCTCATGTAAAAGAGGGTATCAGCTGATGCAGATTTTCTCATAGGCATTCATTGGAGTCAGTTTTTCTGCATCCAATCTGCGTGTAGTGGAAACAGGCCCTAAGGATTTTTTTCCACGGACAGTTGATGGGCAGTGAAATTCCACACAAACTCTCACAACTGCTTGCTACTGCCTAACTGCTCACTGCTGCCTGATAACTGCTTGCTGAACACACAGTACAACTGTCTGATGAAAAGAGGTCTTAAGGTAGCCACTAACTGTCCAATTTCTAGCGAAAAATCGTTCGAGCGATCAGAAATTCTGATCGGACGAAAAATCGTTCACTACACCATCAACTAACCAATCTTTGTTTCCTATCTATCATGACCACCAAGAAAATCCAAATTTTCGTTCGACGAAGATTCATTCGGGCGACATTTTTTTCACTCGTTCATAATCGATTGTGCCCACCAATGAAGATTATTTACAACGAATCCGATCAGAATTTCGAATCGCTCTAACGATTTTTCGCTAGAAATTGGATCGTTAGTGGCCAGCTTAAGAGTTCTCACAGTAAATTGTGTCCCCTACTTCAAGGCTAGTCACACTAGGGCAGACAGATACATTTACAGTTGAACTGAAGCATACTGTTAAATGCTTCTAAACTGCTTCATAGGTAATGTGCAATGGAGCTTCCCTTCCATTGGTATATTTGTACAGGATACACAATGTGAGTCTTGGGCTTGTCCATGGCATGGAGGGGGAGGAGTTAACATTTGGGGAGGGGTGGAGTTAACTAGGGATGATCAGTGAGATGCAAATTTCTCTTAACATTTAAATGACTTGTAAATGTTATATGCAGCTTGAAGTTGGACCAATCAGAATAACATTCTGTCAAATTTTATTTTGTACAGGTTTAAGCTGTATAATTTTCATGAAATTTGAATGTTAGAATAAATTATTTGTATCTCATGATGGTAATCATTCCCAGAATTTACACACACCATAGAATAAACCATAGAATAAATCACAGCCATGCCAAAACCACTCCGCTGGTGAGTCTCAGGAGGAAGGGATGAGCAAGAGAGATCTCATGAAACGCAGATCTGTGGTGATAACACTGTTGCCATGCATTTAGCTATGATGGGCAGATTTCAGCATGAAGTTTCTCAGGAATCTGTCCGCAGCTGTTCCCCAGTGTGTAAATGTACCCCCTGTGTATGCGCATTTATACATGACCTGTCCTGTGTCGTCCACCACGCCGATTTCCATCCATCTTCGGAATATGCCACTCTTCCATACACACCACCGACACACGGCATGCAGTGTGTGATGTCACACAAGCATCGTGTGCTATGCGCTGGCGGCATGTATGGGAAAGCGGCGCATTCTGAAGACTAATGGACACCGCATGGTGGGCGACATAGGACAGGTCATGTATAAATGCGCACACACACTGGGTACATTTACACACTGGGGAACAGCACCCGGGATTTCTGTTGTCTGTTGCTCATCCCAATATCACTCGCCAAGACCGCCGTGCACCTGATTGACCATTGCTGACTGACATCTTGCAGCATGTTCAACTGGGCATGCTGTTGGCGGCACTTTTTTTCCCCCAATTTCATAATTATGGACAGGGTTGCTCATCACGGATTAATTACGAGTAACCACGGTGGTTACTCATGGTTCAAATGAGCTTTAATTGCTGCGGCTACATGCGGCAGAGTTAATTACCCATAGTTCCGCTCTCCGCCCAGCATTTCAATGAGCTCACAAGTGTCCTAATCATGGACGCGTTGCAAGCCTCGCTATGGAGCACTTCCTCCTTCCGGCTACGCGTCCATTAGGACACTTGTGAGCTCGTTGAAAAGCTGGGCAGAGAGCGGCATTATGGGTAATTAACCCCGCCGCATCTAGCTGCTCAGCTGCAGAAATGTATGTATGGGTACCTTTTACTATGTTGCAATCTCTCCCTGACACAATAGTTATCTTCCTGGCTCTGTCTACCTCCTTACTCATAGAACACAAGATGGAATGACTAACCCCTCCCTCCACCCTTGTATATATGTGCTGCCTGTGGTGGGATCTCCTTTCATTGGCTGTTGGGCCTTGCTGTGCTTTCTGTTGGGTTTGCTGAAGCTGATGCCCACTCCACTCTTCCTGCCAAACTTTGGCACTGTGAGGCCTCATTTCCACAAACAGTTGATAGGCAGTGAGATTCCTCTCAAACTCTTCCTGAGCACACAGTTCAACTGCCCCTGGAAAAGAGGCCTTACTGGCTGTTGCTTTGACCACTAGTTTGGCAAGATGCCAAGTGAGGCTTTTTCATGTGATAGTTCTGTAACTGCGAAAGGTGAAAATCCTATATGTGGGTGTATGCTTTTCTCATTATCCATCAGAGAGACGTATGATCGGACCTAAATGTATGCTGCAGCAGGACAATGACGCTAAACATACAGCCAAAGCAATTGAAAACTATCTTCAGCATAAAGAAGTCCTGGAAGTGAAGGTATGGCCCCTGCAGAGACCTGGGCCTTGATTCGCTAACCGGCACTAACGGTGCACTGATGCGAAGGTCGCATCATGTACAGTATAGCGGGTGCGCGGTGCAGTCCGCGATGTAGCTTTGTGCATCTTTTAGTGTGCACAAAGCTACTTAAGGCGCACTAACCTCAGATAAGGCGCACTAACCTCAGATAAGGCGCACTAACCTCAGATAAGGCACATACATACATTAAACACACACACACACACATATATATATATATATATATATATATATATATATATACACATACACACACACACATTAAACACACACACATTAAACACACACATACATTAACCACTTCACCACTGAGGGGTTTTACCCCCTGACCACCAGAGCAATTTTCACCTTTCAGCGCTCCTTCCATTCATTCGTCTATAACTTTATCATTACTTATCGCAATGAAATGAACTATATCTTGTTTTTTCCGCCACCAATTAGGCTTTCTTTAGATGGGACATTATGCCAAGAATTATTTTTTTCTAAATGTGTTTTAATGGGAAAATAGGAAAAATGTGGGGAAAAAAAAAATATTTTTCAGTTTTCGGCCATTATAGTTTTTAAATAATGCATGCTACTGTAATTAAAACCCATGAAATTTATGTGCCCTTTTGTCCCGGTTATAAAACCGTTTAAATTATGTCCCTATCACAATGTTTGGCGCCAATATTTCATTTGGAAATAAAGGTGCATTTTTTTCAGTTTTGCGTCCATCCCTAATTACAAGCCCATAGTTTATAAAGTAACAGTGTTATACCCTCTTGACTTAAATATTTAAAAAGTTCAGTCCCTAAGGTAACTAATTATGTATTTTTTTTAATTGTAAATTTTTGAATTTTTTTTTAATTACAAAAAAAAAAAAATGGGGAGTGTGGGAGGTAATGAGTTAATTTTTTGTGTAAAAGTCATTTATTTGTATGTGAAAAATGTGTAGGGTGTAGTTTACTATTTGGCCACAAGATGGCCACAGTAACTTTTTGCTTTATTGCGACCTCCAAGCCTCCTTCCGGAAGCTTGGAGGAAGAATAAGGAGGCTGGACACGTGAGTTTCTTCTCACAATGATCGCGCTGCCCATAGGAGAGCAGCGGGTCATTGTGGGGCTTAGATCAACGAACGGGAATGGATTTTCCCGTTCATTGATCTCCGGGCGAGCGGGCGGCGGCGTGTTTACTAGCGGCGGGCGGCGTGTTTACGAGCGGGAGCGCGGGCAGCGTCGGGAACGCGGAAAGTACGTGTTTCTCCGTCCCTGGTTGTCAAAGGATGGAAAAAGGGGCGGAGAAATACGTACGCGCGGGGGTAAAGTGGTTAAACACACACGTGCACGCACACACACACCTGTATGTATACACAACACATGCGTGTGTATATATTTACATAACTCATGTTTGTATATGTGTGTAGGAAGTATGCATACACTGTGTTTGTGTATATGTAGATATAAATACATATCTTGTATGTGTTGATATTGCTGCCCATAATTATTCATACCCCTGGTAAATTTTGACTTAGTTACTTGTATTCAACCAGCAAGTCATTTTTTTGATAGGAAATGACATGGGTGTCTCCCAAAAGATAAGGCGATGTACAAGAGCCCTTCTTCAGGGAGGTACAGTACTGGAAGGAAAAAACTGTAACGATCGGTGTCAGCACGCAGAGAGAATCTGATTATTGGTGATCTGCAGTATCACCAAGAATACAGATATATACCTGATTATTGATGATCTGCAGAATCACCGATAATACAGATATATTACTAACCTCTGGACACCTATGTATATAAGAGTGTTTGGTGTAACAGTAATACCCTGAGAAACACACCTGATGAGCAGGTGACCTTGGGCAGTATATGCAATACTGCTTTAGAGAATACAGGAACCTTCCAGCAGCCTGAGACTCTCCAAGGGGTGGAGTCAGGCTGGAGGTAGGAAGGACTAGAGAGTGAGTGACACCTGAAGGTGGACGTCACTGACAGATCTGGAGACTATCTCTTAAGGAGAGTGATAGCTCTCGAGGTCGGGCAAGCCAGGTCGGCAACACATGGACAGACAAAGTACAAAGACAGGAAGCTGATTCGGTATCCAAGGCAAGCAAGGTCTGGCAACAGAGTATCAGATGTGCAAGGTACCGAATCAGATATCAGAAGAGTAGTCAGGAAAGCAATAAGTCATAACAGATATCAAACAATGCCTAGTCTGGGTGTGAGGTCCGTGGTCTCAACACCCTGGAACTGGTCTGAAGTATAACAGAATGATAACACAAGTTCCGTAGTCTGGGTGTGAGGTCCGTGGTCTCTACACCCTAGAACTAGTCTGATGTATAACAGAATGACAACACAAGTTCTTTAGTCTGGGTGTGAGGTCCGTGGTCTCTACACCCTGGTACTAGTCTGATGTATAACAGAATGACAACACAAGTTCCCTAGTCTGGGTGTGAGGTCCGTGGTCTCTACACCCTGGAACTAGTCTGATGTATAACAGAATGATAACACAAGTTCCCTAGTCTGGGTGTGAGGTCCGTGGTCTCTACACCCTGGAACTAGTCTGATGTATAACAGAATGATAACACAAGTTCCCTAGTCTGGGTGTGAGGTCCGTGGTCTCTACACCCTGGAACTAGTCTGATGAATAACAGAATGATAATAAAACAAGTAATCTGGCTCAGTGTGAATTCCCAGGTCCTCCTGGTTCAAACACACTGTTGGATCTGACTAGGTCTAAGTGCTTCCACGTAGTGTTTGCAACGGCAGACAACTTGTGACTGGCCAGCAGTAAGTATATATGGAGTAGTGCTCTCGGGCGCCACCCCTAAGTGATCAACCAATAGTTACCAGCTCTGAGGTCAGCTGACCGGCCTGGTCAGCTGATCCCCCCTTGCCCACCATAAAAGTTCTGCCTCTCAGCGCGCGCGTATTCCTAAGCCTGTGTGAACTAACAGACTCAGCCACACCAGACACACGCTGCTGCGTGCAAACCGCCGCGCTGGACGCGGAACCAGCCACCTTGCTGTCAATACATGCGGCGGCTTTTCCGCGTTCTGCCATGTTACCAGACGCACGCTTCCGCGTGCAAACCGCCGCATTGGACGCGGAATCAGCCGCCTTGCTGTCAGCACACATGGCGGCTTTTCCGCGTTCTCTCACAAAAACAAGGACAAACGGGAGATTAAATGGCACAGTATATCATGAGTATTAAGTATTGGAAAATACTTCTATAGAAATGTACTCACAAAGGTGGGTTGCACCAGGGGGAAACCGACCACTTTAGGCACGTGGAGTGTCTTAAAACCTGACACCACTCAGGTTTCCCAGAGATCCTGGACTCAGTCGCTCTCTTAGCAAAAAACCTGCGCTCCTTAGGTGCGTGCGCAAGGCCCCCCTCCAGGGAAGACGTGGGGAATAGGTACATTAGAAGGTAAAGAGGCGCCCAATGGATATAAAACACTTTAAAATCAATAAAATGAAAAGGATTGAGGTGGCTTACCTCATAGATGACAAACTCACTTTAGGTAAGGAAGTTTAATAGAATAATAAGCACAGACGTGTTTCGTGGGTCTATGCCCACTTCCTCAGGCCAAAGTGCCTTAAAGAGACTCCGTAACAAAAATTGCATCCTGTTTTTTATCATCCTACAAGTTCCAAAAGCTATTCTAATGTGTTCTGGCTTACTGCAGCACTTTGTACTATCACAGTCTCTGTAATAAATCAATGTATCTTTCCCCTGTCAGACTTGTCAGCCTGTGTCTGGAAGGCTGCCAAGTTCTTCAGTGTTGTGGTTCTGTGATGCATCTCGCCCCTCTATGCACACTGCCTGTGTGTTATTTAGATTAGAGCAGCTTCTCTCTTATCTTTTACAAACTGGATAAATCGTCCTCTGAGCTGGCTGGGCTTTCACATACTGAAGAATTACATACAGGCAGAGCTGTCTGCACTCTGCAGGAAGAAACAGCCTGACACTTCAGTGGAAGATAGCTGCAGGGGGAAAGAAACACACAAATGATCTCTTGAGATTCAAAAGGAAGGCTGTATACAGCCTGCTTTTGTATGGATGTATTTTCTATGTGTGGACATACTGTACATCAACCTACTTCCTGTTTTGGTGGCCATTTTGTTTGTTTATAAACAAACTTTTTAAAACTGTTTTTAACCACTTTTAATGCGGCGGGTAGCGGCGAAATTGTGACACAGGGTAATAGGAGATGTCCCCTAACACACTGGTATGTTTACTTTTGTGCGATTTTAACAATACAGATTCTCTTTAACAGTCTATATGCCACACTTGAAGCGCCCCAAGTGCGGCATATAGACTGTTAAGGCACTTTGTTTGGCCTGAGGAAGTGGGCATAGACCCACGAAACACATCTGTGCTTATTATTCTATTAAACTTCCTTACCTAAAGTGAGTTTGTCATCTATGAGGTAAGCCACCTCAATCCTTTTCATTTTATTGATTTTAAAGTGTTTTATATCCATTGGGCGCCTCTTTACCTTCTACTGTACTTCCTTAGGGAGGGGAATTTTTATTACCACAGATCTTCGACGCATATATGCACATCCCTATCTTTGGGCCACTTCAAAAGTTTGAGATTTGCAGTTAGGTTGGGTTCCAGCATCCATCATTTTCAGTTCCAGGCTCTTCCCTTTGGGATATCCTCGGCTCCTCGCATCTTCACAAAGGTTATGGTAGAGGTGATGAGGGTGCTAAGGCTTCAGGGGGTCTCCATTATCCCTTATCTGGACAACATGTTGATCTATGCGCAGTCGGAACAGGTTCTGGCGCACAGGGATCTAACTGTGACAAGCTTACCTTCCAGCGACAGGTCCCGTGACGGCTCCGGCGTGGTCCGGGCGAGCAGCGGGACTGCCGCGCTGGAATCCTCTGGCGGCAACCTTGGCTTCCCTTCGGCGGTGTCTTCCGGCTCGCGGGCGACCCAAAGGTTGCATCACGTGAGTTCTAGTGAGCCTTATAGGCTCAGGAGGAGGGTTTAGGATGACAGCAGGTGATGTCATAAGTGACATCACCAAAATGGGAGTGGTTACTGATTGAGGAGTTTTGTATTTAAAGCCAAGAGCATTCAGTGCTCGCTGACCTTGATACTAATCAGTTCGCTGGTTTTTGGTCTAGTTAGCTACTTTGAGCTACATTAATATATTGTGTAGACTCACTCACAGATAGTCAGTTTTTATTATATATATATATATATATATATATATATATATATATATATATATATATATGTAATTATTTCATAATATCCTCCTGATATTATTGAAGTAACATCTTACTGTATATTTATCTGTGTACTGACTTCTTGCTTGTTTCCTGACCTCGCTCTAGTCTAGTCCTTCTGTACTGCTGCCATCTCATTTACGTTACTGACTCGGCCTGTCCCTGACTCTGTTAGTGTCTGATCCTTGCAATACGACTGACATCTGATACACGTGTATGACCCCAGGTTCGTACTGAGCCGCCGATTTTTCATTGGTGGGCCCCGTCCACCCCGCCTCCTGGGGCCCCAGTGCTGAAAAGGAGGGGGGCACAGGAAGGGGGAAAGCCAGCGGCAGCAACGGGAAATAGCTTACCGAGAGTCATAATCGATAGCTCTGCGTGCCGCTGGTCTGGTCTTCTGCACTGACACTGTCCAATCACGCTCTCGCAGTACTTCCTGTGAGAGCGTGATTGGACAGTGCAGTGCAGGAGACCAGACCAGCAGCGGCACGCAGAGCTATCTGATCCCGGTAAGTGATTCCCGCTCGCTGCCGGCTGCAATTTGAGGGGGGAGCGCGGAAGGGGGGGCCTTAGGCGAGGGAGGAGCTGTGCCTGCTGCCCCCCTTCCAAGGTGGGGGGAACTTAGACCTGGCTCTCTGCTTACCTAACTGGGGACACCTGTGACCTGCCTACCTAAGCTGGGGGGGGGGGGGCTCCAGCCTCCAGGTAAGGGGGAAGGCTTCCCCCCAGCTGCTCTGTGCCCACTGCCCCCCCTTTCAGCATGGGGGCCCCCACTAACTGGTGACCTGCCTACCTAAACTGGGGACATCTACACCTGGGTATATCTATACTGGGGAGTGGGAAACCTATATACCTGCCTACCTAAACTGGTAAATCTGCCGCCAATCTGATTGCATTTTGTGGGGAAATCTGCCGCCAATCTGATTGCATTTTGTGGGGAAATCTGCCGCCAATCTGATTGCATTTTGTGGGGGATATCTGCTGCCAATCTTATTGCATTTTGTGGGGGATATCTGCCACCAATCTGATTGCATTTCCTGTCCTCGGTCTCAGCTGTCTCGCGTGCTTTACGTACACGACCGCTGGGAACGAGGACAGGACTGGAGAAGGACTCAGAGCTGTGCGCCGCATTTGTGGCTATGAGAACTGCGCATCCGCAGCAGGACCTGGCGGCCATCTTAATTGGGGAAACTGAAGATGACCTGAGGGATTGGGTCCCCCCCCCGCCCCCCCCCCCCCCCCCCCGCCCCCCCCCCCCCCCCCCCCCTGGAGCCTGGGAGTTTAAAAAAAAAAAAAAACTCGGCAGAATGAAACGGGGGGGGGGGGGGGGGGGGGGGTTGGGTTCGGACGGGGGGGGGGGGGTGGATGGCGTCCCCCAGGGATGATAAAACACAATAGGCATTTAACTTTTTTTGTTTTTCACCTCGTAAGTCCTTTGAAGAGATGAGGTCTAGTAATGGACAAGGGGTATGACAAAAAGTGCAGTGGATAGTAGGCCTGATCGATTTTAGGAAAGTATAGGAAAGTATTGGTTTGCTCGATTTCTGTCCAAAATTGCAATTATGAATCGACTCACAATTTTTGATACACAATGATCAATCAGCACACTGATTGTAAGTATGAGTGCCCCCAGTATAGGTAGCCAAGTATAAGTTCCCCAGTATAGTTTACTCCACTTTGGGGGGGGGGGGGGGGGGGTTGCAGAGACACGAGGGAGAGAGTGAGGCATGCGGTGGCAGGCACACACAGGCAGGGAAGTTGGGGATTCCCTGATGGAACTTTTTCTCCCCATTTTTGGGGGAGAAAAGGTGTGTCTTATACAGCGGAAAATACGGTGTCCATGTGATATATTTGATAGCACAGATGGTTCCGGGTTACTCTGTGTAGAAGCTGGTAACGACAAGGCTCCATCTCCTACTGTACTGTATCTTGGCATCACTGTACACACATTGCTTTACCATCGAGATGTACACTTCAGCAGATATGCTATGGAGATAAAATATTATATGGACTTTGTGTTACTGTGAGTTTTCTCCAGGAGCTTTCGTTCCGTCCCATATCTCAAAAATATATTGGTTGGTTAATTGACTTCCCTCCAATAAACTAAAGGTGGCCATACACTGACAGATGACCCCCAGATTCGAACAAGAGATAGATCCCTCTGTGGCACACATGTAATTAGGGCCCCGGGAAATGTGGACACAGGGTACAGCTGAAAACCGCCTCGCCCTGCTCCTGCTAAAGTCCCAGTGGCATTAATTACTTTTCCCCCTGTAGGATGCATTCGACTTGGGGTAACACAGAATTCGGCATCCAGCTATTGCTGCCACCCAAATTACGGATTATGCACTGCAATACAACTAATCAACATTGCGGGCTATGCCAGTGCCTGGTGAGCTAAAATTTGCAGTGCCCTTTTTGGACGATTTACCATCTGTGATTTAAACAAAGAGGAATCAAACAGGAATCAAGTACTGCCACACACTGCAAACAGATTTTAAATAGATTTCAATCTATGGAACCACCACCGCCGTACTGCAGGGTTGACTGGTGGGCCCCTCAGGTCTCCCCTATTTAGTTTTCCATCCGCGGTCCCAGCAGAGTGTTGGCAGCAGAGATGTTCAACTACGAGTTCTGGTGAAATCCGGATAGTTGCTATCCGGATTTCACCCATTTACCTGTGCGGGCTGGGCGGGGGGGGGGGGGGGGGGGGGGGGGGTCAAGCTTACCTATCTGACGTCTTCATCGGTCCGTCCCTCAGCGCCTCCCACGATGCGGTCCACACGCATCACGTGACTACCCCAATAGACCAAGAACCAGCGAACTGATTAGTATCAAGGTCAGCGAGCACTGAATGCTCTTGGCTTTAAATACAAAACTCCTCAATCAGTAGCCACTCCCATTTTGGTGATGTCACCTCTGACATCACCTGCTGTCATCCTAAATCCTCCTCCTGAGCCTATAAGGCTCACTAGAACTCACGCGATGCAACCTTTGGGTCGCCTGCGAGCCGGAAGACACCGCCGGAGGAAAGCCAAGGATGCCGCCAGAGGATTCCAGCGCGGCAGTCCCGCTGCTCGCCCGGACCACGCCGGAGCCGTCACAGGACCTGTCACTGGAAGGTAAGCTTGTCACAGTTAGATCCCTGTGCGCCAGAACCTGTTCCGACTGCGCATAGATCAACATGTTGTCCAGATAAGGGATAATGGAGACCCCCTGAAGCCTTAGCACCCTTATCACCTCTACCATAACCTTTGTGAAGATGCGAGGAGCCGAGGATATCCCAAAGGGAAGAGCCTGGAACTGAAAATGATGGATGCTGGAACCCAACCTAACTGCAAATCTCAAACTTTTGAAGTAGCCCAAAGATAGGGATGTGCATATATGCGTCGAAGATCTATGGTAATAAAAATTCCCCTCCCTAAGGAAGTACAGTAGAAGGTAAAGAGGCGCCCAATGGATATAAAACACTTTAAAATCAATAAAATGAAAAGGATTGAGGTGGCTTACCTCATAGATGACAAACTCACTTTAGGTAAGGAAGTTTAATAGAATAATAAGCACAGACAATGTGTTTCGTGGGTCTATGCCCACTTCCTCAGGCCAAACAAAGTGCCTTAACAGTCTATAGCTGCACTTGAGGTGCTTCAAGTGTGGCATATAGACTGTTAAGGCACTTTGGCCTGAGGAAGCGGGCTGGGCGGGGGGGGGGGGGGTGTGTCAAGCTTACCTATCTGATGTCTCCTTCGGTCTGTCCCTCAGCGCCTCCCACGATGCGGTCCATGCGGCAGTCACATGATTACAAACACTCCCTCCTTCCGGGTTGAAGGAGGAAGTGTTTGTAGTCACGTGATGCGTGTGGACCACATCGTGGGAGGCGCCGAGGGACGGATCGAAGAAGACGTCAGACAGGTAAGCTTGACACCCCCGCCCAGCCAATACAGGTAACTGGGTGAAATCCGGAAAGCAACTATCCGGATTTCACCCAAATTCGTAGTTGAGCATCTCTGGTTGGCAGCGGAGCTTACACTCACCTGTCCCACGGTGTGATACCTTGTGTGTCCTCTATCCATCCCAGCTGGCTACATGTTCCCCAGTGGCAGTTACATATCCACATACATGCTGTTAGCTCAGGGGGAACAGGTGCACCGGTGGGGATGAAGACAGGACACAGGAAGAGAGCGCCGGAGGACAGGTGACTGTAAGCTGCATTGCATTGCTGTCTTAAATGTGAGGTGAAAGCCACAGTCTGCAGAACAAGGAGTACAATTGTTACAGTCCTAACAGGGACATGGGATTGTCACGTCACTAAAGAAATACAATAACACAAACTGCTATAGTGAGATCACAATTTGTCAGTGATGATCTATGGTGACAGAAGTACAGAGGGGTGTCCATGTGTCAGTGAGCATGAAAAATTACAAATAGGGGTACACAGGGGTTTTCATGTGTCAGTAAAGATGTATGGTGACAGACAGGGGTAGAGGGGGTTTTCGCATGTAATTTTAAAAGTACATACACAGACAGAAATAAAGGGGTCTTCACATGGCATTAATGACATATGATGACAGATAAATGAAGAGGGTTTCTATAAGTCAGTAAGCATGTATACCGACAAAAGAACGGTACAGGTGATCTGCATGAGTCAGTAAGGATAACAGACCTAGGTACAGAGGAGTCTCCTCCATGAGTTTAAATGCACAATGGCAGACAGAAGTGTAGGGGGTCTCCATGTGTCAATAGGCATACATGGTGACAAACGGGTGCTGTGACTAATGTGTTAGTAAGGATGTAGGATGACAAAAAAAATAGAGGGGTCTACATGTGCCTGTAAGGGTATGAGATGACAGAGGTACACAAGGACTGTCGGCAATGATGTGCAACAGACAGGAGTATAGAGGGCTGTGTAATCCTTAGGGCAGCGCAATCAGACACAACACCGGAAATTATAAACTGTAACTACTAGTTGCTGTCGCCTCAGCTGGATTTCCGATCACATGACTGCAGAGCGCGTCACCGAGCCCCCAGAACGTCGCGATGTGTGCAGGTCTGTAATGCAACTATTGACCAATGGAAACACCAGGTCGCGGCATGCCTACTGTAACCAATGGGAATACAGAAGGGCTGGCACCTATAGTGAGCGGCGACTACGCCTGCGCCGGAAGGAGTAGAGTTCACACGTGGGTTGTCTGATCATGTCTGGCCTGTTCATCAAGAAGCGGCGAGTGGAGGTTAGTATGCGGTGTTAGGGCTACACCGGACGGTGTGCAGTGCAGTATGGCATGGGGAGGGCGGGGTGCTGTCTACTTCAGGGGACCCAGTAGAAAACTTAATAGGGAAAGTTCTCCAATCACACGAATCTCCCCAGCCTTTGCTCTACTGGACAGTGTGCATGGGATCGAGATCATATGCTTCTTTCTATAGCCCTAGACCTTTGGGTTATTACCAGTACCATACTTGCCTTACAGATTGTATATCAACCCACTGCCTCAACTACTGATTTCTGCTGTACTCATAGGTACCTGGGACCTGTAGGACTACAAGTATCAGAATTCGCTTATAGCTCTCTGGAAGTGCATTATGTATGTTGTTAGCCTTCCAAACTGTTATTAATGCCTGTGCATACTATATATGAGGGGGGAAATGTTCAAGTCTGGCAGCTGTATGTCTTCCTGCAATGTCTGCAAGCACATACACTATGTGGTGTGCTAGGATGTCCTATAAGCTCTTGCTTCCAATGAGTTTAGATTGTAATGTTGTTTGTCCACACAACACTTCCACGTGATTACTGTTCTATTGTTACACATAATACACTGTGTTGTGCAGAGTTTGCCCCAGAGATGCTGGTGCTAGTATGGTTAAGGTGACCCAGTGAGAAAGTCCATAGGGAAACTCGGCTAACATGATTGGATGACAGCACTAACTGGAGCCGCTAGGTTTCAGATAAGTGATGGTAATAATACGTCAAAACTATTTGGCCAGTTAGAATGTTCCACGCTGTGGACGTTGTTGTGATTGGACTTTATTGCTCGGTCACCTAAACCATACTAGTGGTGCCTATAGATCTAGTGATGATGGGTAGATTCCTTTTTCTTTTCTTTTTTTTTTTTCTTTTTTTTTTTTTCTTCATTTGATTCAGATAAAGTAGTGTATGGCCACCTTAACTCTGAGAAGCTTACTACTGTATCTGGTCACACCCCATTCTCACACTTAATGAGTAATATATGTTCCACTGTGCTTTGATCTTTGCACAATTTTGCACTGTGAAGTATTGGCCTCACAATGACCGTTTTTTATGCTTGAACATTAGACAAATGGCACAGAAGCCCAGAAAAAGAAGAAAAAGAAAACCGTGAATCTCAGAGAGGAAATTGAGAGCGACTCAGACACTGAATTGTGAGTTTGTTTCTGTTCACTGTCCTTTTGCTACAGTTTTGTGTGGCCTTCATCTGACAATGATTCCCTGCACAGAGCCCCAACACGCAAGAAAAAACAGGATGAAGAGGAAGATCTGGAGGAGACTGCCCAAGAGAAAAAGTTGCGATTGGCTAAGGAGTATCTGCAGCAGCTGCAGGCACAGGGTAAGGCCCCCCACTTGTGCTGACATCTGTCTCTAAGACAGTGCTGTGTCTGATTGTGCTAACCTGCATGTGCAGTATGATCTTGTGCTGCTACATTTTCTATCGTAATATATTTGAAGCCCAAGATATCCACAGCCATGGCCCCAACACCTTCCAGACTTTTCAGTGCCAAATTGCAAGCTCCCTACCCATCCCAGTCTGCTGGTTCACAAGATATTTTACATTATCTCAAAAACCAGCAGGGCTGTGGGGGCTGCAATTTGGCACAGAGGTACCCCAGTGGTGTGTGTATGTGTGCAGGAGAACTAGAATTATAAGGATTAGGGGTGCATCTATTAAAGATATGCATGTGATGAGGCACAGCTCAGTAATGTAGGGCAGCACAATCAGACATTGCATCAGCACCTGTGATGACATTGCATTAGCACCTGTGCTGCACCCTGGGCAGATGTGACCATGGCTTTGGTATGCAGCATGTCTATATATTTATAAAACCATAATGTGAATTATCTGTGTTCCTCAGAGGAGGAAAGGCAAGATGACGAGAGCCAAGATGTCATTGCAAGCAGGTTACAGGAGGATGTGGTGAGTTTACTGAGAAGGGAAGTAGCATGTTGACAACATACTAAGAATCTTTTCATCTTGACTATAAACTATTGTCTTCTTTTCTGCAGCTTGAACAGCGGGGAAGACTGCGGCGACAACTTGCCAAAGAGGTGAAAATATTTTTCCCCTTCATCTTCTTATACTATTTTTTTTTTCCTTGTTTATTGAGCCGTGATGTAGAAAGAACCACAGAGCTTTGTTATTCGCTATATTCTGGTCATCAGTGTAGCGAATTACATACTCTGTCACCCCTCCAAAGTCTTTCAGATACATACTAGGACCAACTGAATAGGAACCAGACAGCTGGCCAATATGTTGTGAATGTGCACAGTGGAACCGAATGTGCACAGTGGTATAGGGGTCAAGTACTGATCCGTGCTTTTGGAGGATAGTGCAGGGCTGCAGCATGCGCAATGGAGTGTGCTGAATAGGTGCCTCGCCTGTCATGTCAGCATGCTCCTCTATCATCCATAGCATGTCACATCTCCATGGCGATCCCTTCCCGCGTCTGTACTCAGTGACTCGTGACAGCATGTGATGTCTGTTTGAGAATGCCAGCAGGCTGCTGCAGACAGTGGCACGGTGTCACAGGGGGTGAAATAACACTGCTGGGACTTAGATGGGAGCCTGGCAGAAGAACAGGTGCGTGACTATTTTACCCATGCTTTGCTGTGCAGTCTGGCAATGGCGCTAACATTAGGGTTTGAGGGCACACATGGCTAGCTAATACTATTAAGTGGAGGATACATGTGGCTATAAATGCTACCAGTGGATAAACTTGGCTACCTAATTCTACTAACTGGTTACCCCACTAGGTTAACTAATACTTCAATCTGGTAGCACGCATGGCTACTTATTCTTGGATTGGGTGCACCTGGCTAGTTCTTCCTTGAGGCACAGGGTTGGCATCTCAAAGTTCTCTTAGAAAGTGGAGAGGCAGGTCCTAATTCCACATCAGGGCTCAGATGTTTGTAGTTACACAATTTACATGCCAGATAAATGTGGTTGAGTTCCATATTTGTCTGCACAAAACATGACCTCCCTTTCTCCTGGCTGTAACAGGCAACTGGAGGACCCTTTTATTTTATTTATTTTTTTCCCCCCCCCACACCTGATGTTTCCCCCTTTGTGTCTAATAGTTGCTGCCTCCAGAACCTACAGAAATTCGTCTTTTACGCGGCCACCAGCTACCTGTCACCTGTATCGTCATCACTCCGGATGATAAGCACATCTTTTCTGGCTCCAAAGACTGCAGCATCATCAAATGTGAGAGAACATTTTTATTTTACAAATGTAGATATTTCAGGAGCTTTTGTCATAATCTAGCCAAAATAAGACCATTGCTTCAAATCCACTTAGCCTTAGCACATTTGTTAAAGCAGAAAACTGCTCATTTTACTGAACATTTTGTAAATTGTTAATTTACTAAGGCTTTTACCACATAGAAAACTAAAATGACCAAGACAGACCCTCAATATGAATGACTCTGTATACTTGTTACTGTACCATCGCCAACCCTGTATGTGCCAAAAATAATTCTGGATACAACCCCTATTGCACTTGGCGTAGTAAGCTATTCTGAAATAACTCAATGAAGGTCAATTCACAAAGCATGCAGTAAAACAAAGTGACATTAGGCAACAAAGGGCTAAAATGCCCCCTTCCTGAAACAAAAAGTAACATTTTGCCTTCCTAAGGCTGAAGTCATTTGCAAGTATTCAACTTCTCAGGCAATAATTCACCCCCGCAATACCTCAATTCTGAATCTGAACATTGGGGTTGATGCGCATAACCTAACATGCGGTAATATTGCTGTGTGGAAGACAGCACATTGCAGTATTACTGTTACTACCGCCAGCAGGTTACCGCAAGTGGTGCTGTTAGCGTGACCCATGGTACTGGAGAACCGCAAGCATTGCTGTGGTAATGCCATTTCTGCAGCAATGCTTGTGCTAATAGTGTAACCCGTGGTAATCTGTTGGTGGCAGTAATGGTGATATTGCTGTGCCCTTTCTCCGCACAAAAATATTACCACAGTTACATGCATCAGCCTCATTAATGGACCTCTGTCGCAAAAATCTTAAAATTTAAAATATATGTAATCATATTCAGTTAAGAAGTATGTTTCTTCCAGAGTAAAATGAGCCATAAATGACTTTTCTCCTATGTTGCTGTCACTTACAGTAGGTAGTAGAAAACTGATAGAACTGACAGGTTTTGGACTAACCCATCTCCTCATGGGGGGTTCACACGGATTTCTATATTTTCAAAATGTACTTAGTGAATGGCAGTTGCTCTGTCGAACTGCCAAAAAAGTGTGTAGTGAGCAGGGAGGCTGGTCAGCATCTTTGTATAAATCTTTTTCAGGAAGTGTTTTTTTATAAAGAATAAAGGTCATGCTGAGAATCCCCTATGGAGAGATGGACTAGCCCAAAACCTGTTGGTATTGTCAGATTTCTACTACTTACTGTAAGTGACAGCCACCTAGGAGAAAAGTAATTCATGGCTTATTTTACTCAGGAAGAAACCTACTACTTATTTGCATGTGGTTTAAATTTTAAGATTTTCGCGACAGTTCCTCTTTTAAGTGAATATGCTAACACCAGAGCAGCTAATTTGGTAATTATCATATCCCAAAATTAGCTTGGCTGTTTCTTTTGTGCAGTGATGGGTAATGGTTGTCAGTTTGTATCTTCAGCCTGGCATTTCAAAGGGATATACTATATGCTAAACTGGCTCTAAGTGCGGCTTTAGGTAATTTGTTCATCTACTAATTTTGTGGGATTCTAATCCTAACCTTTGATGTATTTACAAGAGACCCTGGCTTAGTTAGCTTTCTGTTCCATGGGATTGTTGCTTTACAAACCAGGCCTAATGACTTCTCTCTTCAGAAAGTTCTGTGCAAGAGAGATTGTGACTCCTGTTTTGTCTTTGTTCCACAGGGTCAGTTATTGATGGGAAGAAGGTGCACAAGATCCCTGGGGGAAGGAAGGGTTGTGGGGACACACATGTGGGGCACACAGCCCAGATCCTGTGCATGGCTGTGTCATCGGACGGGAAATACCTGGTGAGGTCTAGTGGTGTTTGTCAGTTGTACACAGTATGGTGTGACACATCGATACTGACTGACTTGTATCACTTTTGTCAATCAGGCGTCAGGTGATGACAATAAACTTATCTTCATCTGGAATGCAGAGACATGTCAGAATCTCCACAAGTTCCAGGGACACAGAGGTGCCTTGTCAGTAAGTATCTTTATTCTTCCATTATCCCTTTCTATCCCTCTGTAGTCTAGGTAGACATAGCAGTCACTATGACCTCGATTCATCAAGACTTATCGAATTGGTTAACGACAGTTCGGTAAAATACCGAATTCGTTAAGTTGATTTCAGGATTCATCAAATTTATCTACAGCTGTTAGCGAGCATTCGGTAATAATTCGGTAATCATTCGTTAGTGATGCGTTAAAACGGAAGAAAATACAATTCATGAAAATTAAAGTAGGCGTGGTTTAGCGTTATATTTAGGCTTAGTTATCTCCTTCACTGCTCTGTCGTTATTCCTCTCAGATCATTGCTGGCAGAGAAGATGGAGCCATTTGAAGTGGTTATGTATCAGATGAGAGTGATTCAAAGGCGCAGAAGAGCAAGAATAAGGGCTAGAACCATATCAATTTGCAAGAGAATAGATTTATTTGCTATAGCAGGACATCTGCATTTCTCTTGAATCATCTTGTAAGAGAACACAGGCAGTGCCAGGGTTAACTAATTTGCTAGCTGCACTACTTTTTTTTTTTTTTTAAAGGCTCCTATCAAATTGTGGGATTGTCCCAAGCCACTTCCTGAATCCTGGTCCAGGTGTTAAGCCCTATTCAGAATGTTGCTACGTAGTGTTCAAAGAACTGCCTTTTACCCACAATTCCATGGGAATCTTATGGCCTTGTGTTAAATTACCCCTGTAAAATGGAAATATCGACACGTTACCGAATGGTTAACAAATTGTTATCGAATTCACACCGAATGTGGAAAAACCTTGATGAATACAACTAGAAATCGCTAAACTTAGAATTCGGTAATTTAACAAACTGGAAAAAGTTATCTCAAAGACAATGATGAATCGAGGCCTATGTCCATCTCATGTATTCCCTTAAAGCAAACCTGAGGTGGGGAGATGAGAAAAGTTGGATATTTTCTTCAGTATTTCGAAACCTCTGGATTCTCATAGAGCCCACCGTTCAGTGCTGCATACGTTTGCTTAGAATATTGTGTCCACTTGACCATTCCTAATCTTGAGGTCTGTTAGTGACTTTTCACACACCAGTTGCACGTTGCCTTGCAGTGGAGTTGTATTTTTTTTTATTAGCTTATTATTGTGCTTATTTACTCTGTCCAATGCCACAGAAAATACTGACAGTTGTGGGTATCAGAAATACATATACGGACAGTCCCCTACTTACAAACCACTAAAGTTATTACTACAACTAAAGTTTCAGAAATGCAAAGTTGTCTTCATGTACAAAATACACAATACAGTATTGTTATATTACATATCTGTATTCTTAAATGTTACAGTATTGTATAAATTGCTAAGTATTTTAAAGTGAACCTTAAGCCAGAAAAAAGAGTTTTACTCACCTGGGGCTTCTACCAGCCCCGTGCAGAAGTCCTGTGCCCTCGCAGCCACTCACTAATCCTCTGGTGCCCCGCTGCCAGCTAGTTTCGTTTTTGCCAACAGGCCCGTCAGGACTGGCCAAGCGTAGCTTTTTCCGCATTCCCGACTGCAATTAGCGCTATTGCGAGCCGCAATGCGTACAAAAATACGCGTTGCCGCATATCTATGCGTTCGTAATGCGGCCCGCAATAGCACTAATTAGTCGGGAATGCGGAAAAAGCTACGCGGGGCCGGGCCTGTCGACAAAAACGAAACTAGCTGGCAGCGGGGCACCAGAGGATTAGTGAGTGGCTGCGAGGGCACTGGACAGAAACAAGCATGCAGATAATCTTGTCAGTTCTGACAATGTCAAACGCTTGATCTGCACATGCTTGTTAAGGGACTATGGCTAGAAGTATTAGCGGCAGAGAATCAGCAGGATAGCCATAGTTGAAATCTCTAGCAGTACGAGCACAAAACTGCATACAAAGGTAATAGATCGCATGAAAGCATCCAACAAACAATGCAAGCTAGTTTTGAAAGAATGCATTCCACAGAGATGAGAAATATGGGGACGTTGCCTTTATAAGCTGGCAGTCTGGAGGGGATTGGGGTGAAAACACGAGGTAAGGTGATGGAGCTAGCAAATGAGGCACTGAATCTTTTTTTACATCTGATGCCCATGTGGATATATATTTTTCCTCTGAAGTGAGTAGGGGTAATCAATGACATGCAAATAATTCAGAGTTGAGGCCAGAGTGTGGAAACTTGCGCAGCGTGAAAATGGACCAGTTGAAATCCACCTTGGTAGGACAAGCTGCATGCATTTGCATACAAAATTTGCAAAATCTGGCATCATCTTGCAATTTGCATTTAATTGACAGTACCTAGATAGTCACTATTGGGACCATTTTGAATGTGAACCATTGATCTGACCATACTGTCCAGCAAGGGTGGGTGATCTGCAAGTCTTGCGTGTTCCTTTTATTCCTGATTGTAATGTATATGCTCTTTATCTCATTTCTTCACTCCTCTGTAGGGACTGTCCTTCCAGAAGGGAACTTACCAGCTGTTCAGTGCATCTCATGACCGCTCTATCAAAGTCTGGAATGTTGCAGAGAATTCCTACATAGAAACTTTGTGAGTGCGCACTATAGAACATACAGGTAGTCCCTGGTTAACGAATGACATTGGGACTGTATGTTTGTTTTTAACCTGACTGTCTATAAGTCAGAACTCTGTGCCATCTCTGTCCCCTGAACCTCCTCTGTGATTCCTGTGTAGCCCTCTGTGTCACCTGTGTTGTCCTGTGTCTCCAGTATCACTTCTGTTGCCTCCATTGTCCCCCTCTGTTCTTCTGTGCCTCCTGTTACCTGCACCACCGCCCCCCTCTTTGCATTCTCGTTCTTAACTTGACTCTATCCACCTCTGTTCCCTGAGCCTCCTCTGTGCCTCCAGTGTCCCCCTCCTTTGTTTCACCTCTGTTCTCCAATGCCTTCAGTGCCCTCCCATGCCACCTCTGCACGCTGTACCTCCTGTTGCCCCCTTTTTGTACCTCCTTTTATCCCCTTTTGTGCCTCCTTCTGTCCCTGCTCCCCTCCTGCACTGCCCCAGCCCAGTTTATGCTGCAGAGCTGTTTTGAGTGCCTCCAGTGATGAGTGACCTTCTTACCCTGAACACTAGCAAATGCAGGAGGAAATGCTGGTGTTAGAACGAGAGTTCCAGGTGAGAGGCAGTTGCTCATTGCTGAAGGTCACCGGAACAGGGGAGAAACGCTGTCTGCTGCCCCATACTCTGCACTGTAGTATAAACTGGGCTAGGGAGAGTAGGACAGGGTGTCCCTGACTTGGCATGTGCTGGGATGACGTCATCATGACGGGTCCAGTAGGCCGTACATATCGGTGGGTCATTCATATGTCGGTGTTTGGGGATTCCGTGTACAGTAAAATACTCTGTTATTCAGACTGTGTAGCCAATTCATGGGTAACATATCCATGATTGCATGCAACACTGGAACATGTCAGAATTATACCACTGGGCTTTATTCTGTTTACAAACGCTGATAAAGTTATTCTGATACAGTGAGTTATTTGATTGGTCTAAGTTTCCTGTATGATCCATAAAAAATCCTTTTTTCTTTTTCCTCCTCTTCAGGTTTGGTCACCAAGATAGTATCACAGGTCTGGACAGTCTGAGCCGAGAGCGCTGTGTGACATCAGGAGGCCGAGATGGAACAGTGAGAGTGTGGAAGATAGCTGAGGAGTCGCAGCTAGTGTTTAGTGGACAAGAGTGAGTAGAAGGGTGTAGCCTTTTCTCATGTCACTTTAGTCATGTTACAGCATTTGCAGCACACTGGACTGCTGTTCAATGATTAGAGAAAATAATTAGGCGCTAGTCTAGTTTAGGGGACCCAGCAGGAAGCCTAATAGGGAACAGTAGTCCAATCACAGCAGCCTCTACAGCATAAAGTGTTGTGATTGGCTGAATAGTGTGGGCACAGTTTACTACAACCTATTGGAGAGGGTGCTGTCCACCCAATCATGTTAGCTAAATTTCCCTCATTAAGGCAGTGATCTGCAAACTTAGCTCTCCAGCTGTTAAGTTATCAGGCAATTATAAGCAAAGTAAGTGCTACTTACCCGGGGCTTCGTCCAGCCCCAAGCTCCCAGCATGTCCCTCGCTGCAGCTCCGCCATCAGCTGACGCCGCCTCCCGGTACCCAGCGATGTCAGGCTGACCTGGAGGTCTGCCTGTACTGCACCTGCGCGTGTGGCTCTGTCAATCACCGCCACGTGGTTCGGAGCATACTGTGCAGGCGCAGTAGTTCTGTGCCTGCGCAGTATGCTCCGGTCCACGTGGCGGAGATTGACAGCGCCGCTTGTGCAGGCGCAGTACAGGCCAACGGTCTGACGTCATCGCCGGGAGGCAGCGGTGGCCAACAGCTGACGGCGGAGCTGCAGCGAGGGACATGCTGGGAGCATGGGGCTGGACGAAGCCCCAGGTAAGTAGCACTTATTTTGCTTATAATTGCCTAACACCTTTAAGGAACTACAAGTCCCACAATGCATTACAGGAAGCTGACAGCCACAGTCATGATTCATAAAGGCAAGTGCATTGTGGGACTTCCTTAACAGCTGGAGAGCCAAGTTTGCAGATCACCACTCTAAGGGTTCCTGCCATAATGATTGGTGCTAGTTTAGAGGACCCAGCAGGAAGGAGAAAACTGATGCTACGTACACACATGCGACAACGATCGTTCGTTAAGAACGACGAACGAACTTTTAATTGATGAAAGAACGACCTAAGTAAAGGTAGTTTTAAAATGTGTGTAACGATCTGATCGTTAGAACGAACGTTACATCACAGAAAGCAACTATTGCGCCTGCGCATAAAAATGAGAAGTTCCATGGAGAAATAGTGAAATGCGCATGTCAAGCCTAGTACGAACGATCGTTTCCAACGATGTACTACTTTTGCAAACGATCGTCGTTGGTTAAAATCCGCCGAGACAGAACTTTCTTTTGTAGCGATTTGGCTCGTTCGTCGTTTGCCTTAATAGTCGGTGGTTCGTTTTTTGTAACGATCGTCGTTGGTAAAGATCGGGGAACGATCGTTACAAACGACTATAGTCGCATGTGTGTACGCACCTTAAAACTGCTGGGAAATGTTACCAGGGTGGAAGAGGCAGCAATGCAGACTACTGCAAAGAAATCGCCATTGTGGGAGGGGAAGAGACAATATACTGCAAGGAAATATCAAAAATGGAAGGGGAGGAGACACAAACTAATGCAGAAAAAACACACCCGTGTGGGAGCCACAGAGACAGAACCTCTGCAGGGTACAGAAAGGGAGACAACGAGAGCCCTGTATAGTGTAGTATGTACTGGAAATGTGTAAGTATAAGTTAATACTCACAAACCAGGGTTACCATCCAAGCAACCACTTTATAGGCAGGTGGGGGGACTTAGACCTGTCCCCACTCAGGATTAATAAGTCGCTCTCTGTAGATCGGAATAAAAGGGCCAAATCCCCTCCACCACAGGTGGACTCAGTAGCTGTGCAGTTGTACAGAGGCGCCAGAAGAAGAAACAGTTGATTAAAAAGTTTAAAATGAAAGTAGGCAGTGGTGGACTTACCCCTCCAAATGCAGACACAAAAGATGTTGATTTTAACAACAAAATTAGTTTACTTACATACTCCAAAAGGGTGCAATGCGTTTCGCAGGTATATCCCACTTCTTCAGGCAATACAAAAGGAGCATATAACTCATGCAGTCTGTATCAAAGCTCAGCGTCTTCTGCGGGGAGTTCTTATTGGGAGAGGTGCAGAAATCTCAACTTGATATATTGTTGTAGCCATGCTCGTCCTACAGGGGCTTGGATTTTAAAATTCAAGTCCTAGGAGGCTGAGCATGGCTACCCTTGCTTGTGTATATGCAGGGCTGTGGAGTCATTACAAAAAAAATCATCCGACTCCTCAGTTTATGAAAAGGACGACTCCAGGTACACAGAAATTGCTCCAACTCTGACTCCACAGCCCTGTTTATATGTATTAGCAGCCATGGTGGTCTGGCTGCAGGCTGCTGATCACTTGTCCTTATGCCAGCACAGCCCATTTATTTGATGGTGTGACTTATGTGGATGCAGGTAGAACCTGATATTGCTTCTACGTAAATTTCTGGTTAAAGAGCATAAAATGTTCACTTGCTGCTAGGTACAGCAGGGACCATGTCTGTGGAGTGCACCTCAATGTTGGTGTAATGGTCTATTACAAAATGCAGCTGCAGTCCATTTTGGAAGCTAAGATCTTCAAGTTTTGCAACGGAATACATTTTTTTTTTCTTTTTTTGCAACCTAGTTGTTGGTACTAAAGTTCCAGTTTCCTGTGAGTGTTTTGAGTGCAGAGAGATAATGATTAAATGTGTGGTTAAAGTGTACCTGAGATGGCAGGTGTGGGCTAATTTTATACTTACCTGGAGCTCCCTCCTGCCCTATGAAGTATTTGGGGTCCCTCGTCATCCTCAGTGGCCACTCCGTTCCCTCTTAAAGCCTCCCGGTAATCGGGCTAGTCATGTTCTTCAGTGCATGCGTGGCTGCATGAATGTCTGTCGCACTCCTGTGCCCAAGAGCATTCTTTGCAGAATGCTCCAGGCTGTGGGAGAGCGACAGGGAGTGCCCACATGGCAGGCCTGATTACCAGGAGGATTTCAGAGAGAACGGAGTGGCCGGTGGGGATGAGGGACCCCAAGCACCTTGTGGGGCTAGAGCAGGCATGGGCAAACTTGGCCCTCCAGCTGTTACGGAACTACAAGTCCCACAATGCATTTGCCTTTGAGTCATGACTGTGGCTGTCAGACTCCTGCAATGCATTGTGGGACTTGTAGTTCCGTAACAGCTGTAGGGCCAAGTTTGCCCATGCCTGGGCTATAGGAAGCCCCGGGTAAGTATAAATTGGGCCACACGCAACCTCCTGGTTTTCTTAAAATTAAGCTTTGTTTTAATAATTCCGGTTATGCTGTTTGTATGTAATGTCGCAGATGCAAATATACAGCATATCTGATTGTTCCTTTGTGGCTTTGTGCTTTCAGGGGTTCTATAGACTGTATCCGGCTAATTAATGAGGAACACATGGTAACTGGGGCAGATAGTGGGTAAGTAGTCCTGACCATCCCAAGCTGATGTGTGGGCAGCACGGTGGTGTAGTGGTTAGCACTTTCGCATTGCAGCGCTGGGTCCCTGGTTCGAATCCCAGCCAGGTCAACATCTTTGTATGTTCTCCCTGTGTTTGCGTAGATTTCCACCGGGCACTCCCACATGCCAAAAACATACAGATAAGTTAATTGGCTTCCCCCCCCCCCCCCCCAAATTGGCCCTAGACTACGATACATACATAGACATATGACTATGGTAGGGTTGTGAGTAGGCCTGAATGATTTTAGGAAAAAATTGAATTTGAGCGATTTCTGTCCGAAATTAAGATTTCGATTCACGATTTTCTTCAAATCAAGCTTTGTGCTTCGTCTGTGCCTGTTTGTTGCCCCTCTGTCCCCCTGTCTCTCTTCCAACACGAGTCCAGCGATGCCCGTCTAACCACTTCGCCTCCTGCAGGCTCTAATGCACGGAATACTTCCTGTATGTCATGTGACATACAGGAACCCGGAGCTTGGCCAAGCACAAGAGCTGGAGGACGGACAGCGTTGGACTCGTGCGGAAGGTATGTCCAATGCTGCGGGCCACAAGTGCCGGGACTTTGGGTAAGTTTGAAGCCGCTTCTTCAAACTTCCCCCATGTGGAAATGACGTAATCACGATAATTGCCGCTTTGACGATTCCGAAATTGTGATCTTGGTGATCACGATTTCGGTTTAAATTCGATTTATCTTTCAGGCCTAGTTGTGAGCTCCTCTGAGGGACAGTTAGTGACAAGGCAATATACTCTGTACAGCGCTGCGGAAGATGTTGACGCTATATAAATGAGTTTGAAAGTGGCATATTAAACGCTGTAATAAACAGTGCCTCTTTGAAAGTAAAGGTGGCCATACATCTTTATCGATTTTTGCAGCCAAATTGATCATCTGATTGGAAAATTTTATCGAATCGGATGAAAAACAGTGGCAAAACATGCAGGCCCGATCAATGTGTTGAAATAGAAAATCTTGGTGGGGGAGATGAGGGGATTGCTGAATATTTCTAAAACAAAGCATTCACTCTCTTCTTCCTGCAGCTCCATCGCCGTGTGGAACGTATCAAAGAAAAAGCCGCTAGCACGAGTGAAGTGCGCTCATGGTAACCGAGGAGAGCCAGGACTGGAGGAGCCACACTGGGTCTGTGCAGTGGCTGCAGCACTCAATACTGATGTGGTGGCCTCTGGTAAGATAGCATGTTTCTCTGTTACTGCTAGGAATTGCTCAACAGTGTATGTATAATATATACTTACTGAGCATTGTACAGCTGTACTCCTCCTCATTCATGCTGTGATCTCATCAGCCTATCCTGTAGCTGCAGTGCAATGCATAAAACATGCAGATACAGGTCAGGAGCTTTGGTTATTGCTCACATCAAACACCAGAATGAGGCAAAATATCCAGGGATTTTAACTGTGGCTTGATTGTTGAACCCAGTTGGCTTAATTTGAGTAACTGCTGATCTAGGATTCTTATGCCCATCATTTTGTCTTAAAGTGACACTGAAGTGGAAAAAAAAACTTGATACAATGTATTGAATGTGTAGTATGGATAACTAATATAACATTAGTAGCAAAGAAAATATTTTTATTTTGCATTATATAGCTTTTTTTTTTTTTTAATTACATTGCATCATTCTGTCATTATTTGCAGTTTGCAACTATGAAACAGAGCAGAGCTAATGATCCTTTCAACTTTCCTGCAGTAAAACCTTAAACCGTGAGAGAGAAGTTTAGAGAAGTGCTTCAGAAAACAAGACTGTCTTCCACCCAAGTTGGGTGGAAGAGCTGAGAGCAGCTCTTTTGCATAGATAACTGAAGTTTAACTCTTCCTGTACTGGAAACAATATGAGACTCATATCTGCTGCTAATGTTGTATTTCTTAGTTGTATTACACATACAAATCATTATCACAAATTTATTTTTACTTCAGGTTTGCTTCAAGTGAGCAAATGACTTGTCTATGAGTGATCACAAAAGAATGGCCAGCTAATTTAAGCTGACAAAATGACAGTGTTAAAGCAAAGCAAAGCTGAGATGAAGAAAAGGTTAAATAGATCCATTGCAAAGTAGTGAAAAGCTCAGATGCTTCCGAGATTCTCCTTTACCTAGCCACTGTTGCACAGAATCCTTTTTTTTTTTTTTTTTTTTTTAAAGCTCAAAGAGCTGATGGTCAGAAATTCCAATCAACTGAATTTACCACATGTGGACTCCAATTAAGCTGCAGAAACATCTCAAGGATGATCAGGAAAAACCGGATGCACCTGAGCTCAATTTTGAGCTTCATGGCAAAGGCTTCGAATACTTGCATACCTGTGCTATCTCATATTTTTTTTTTTTTAATACACTTGCCAAAACCTCAAACTTTTTCAGGTTGTGTGTGTGTGTGTGTGTGTGTGTGTGTGTGTGTGTGTGTGTGTGTGTGTGTGTTTAAAAAGTGATGCACTGTAAGTAGTTTCCGGATGCACTTTAAACCAATAAGTCATTATATAGCACCTGCATGTTCTGCAGCGCTTTAAAATCTGTAGTGCCTCAAAATAAACCTAGACAATAAGAATAGTGTAAATCCATATCTTAAAGAATTTACCAGTAAGCATAGGGGTCCTACAGATCTGTTTTGTGTTTCAGGCTCCCACGATGGGTTTGTGCGGCTCTGGCAGTGTGGAGAGGGATTCCGGGGTCTTCACCCTCTCTTCAGTATTCCACTGGTGAGTGATGTTACTGCAGATATGCTAGCTGATGTCTCTATACTGAATGGTCTCCTAGCAACTGGAGTTAAGTGTGTGTGTGTGTTTTTAAGCCAGATGTTCTTTATCACCTCATTTGCAATGCCTGTGTCCTTTGATGTGGGATTTGAGCCTTTGACCAGGTTTTGAAGTTTAGCACAAGCCAGCATGTAAAATAGTAATGAGTCTTTGGGCAAGGCTCCCAAATGATCCTGGTCATCCGTGGACCACACCCTAAGAGGTTGCAGGCCTGAAGTGCTTTGAGTGTGCCAGGAGAAAAGCATGATATAGATGTTTTCCTTTTCTTCAGGGCTTTTTAGCCAATTTTTCCTTCATCGTTATGAAGTTTTGTGATGTCCTTTATTTCTAGTGTATGGATGGACTGCATTTTTATTGAAGTAATTTGTTTGTAGTGGATAGGCTGCATTAGTGCATCAGTGATGTCACTGGTCTGTAGTGAATGGATAGGCTGTATTGTCAGTGATGTCAGTGCTCTTTAGTGAATGGATAGGCTGCAATTTCAGTGATGTCACTGCTCTTTAGTGAATGGATAGGCTGCTATCTCAGTGATGTCACATGCTCTTTAGTGAATGGATAGGCTGCATCCTCAGTGATGTCACTGCTCTATAGTGAGAGGATCTAGATTGTGTCCTCTCTAATGCGACTTTCTTGATCTTAGTTTTTTAGAGAGATGTGTAGATTGTATTGGCGCAATGTTTTTGTTTTCTTCCACCCAGGTTGGCTTTGTAAATAGTATTCAGTTTTCCAGCACTGCCGACTTTCTTGTTGTTGGAGGTGGACAGGAACACAGGTGAGTGCACATAAATTACGTATAATAATGATAATAAATTACGCATCCCACAGAACTTTTTTGTTTTTCTTTGTTTTGGTAACGAGGGCTGAATTTGATTAACCACTTCCGGATACCGGGTGGTTTGGCTGATCTGTGCTGCGGGGGCTCTTCAGCCCGCAGCACAGATCAGAAATCGTGCAGGGCGATCAGACTTCCCCCCTTTTTTCCCCACTAGGGGGATGTCCTGCTGGGGGGGTCTGATCGCCGCCGCGCTGCTGTGCCTAGCGGGGGGGGCTCCTCAAAGCCCCCCTCCGCAGCGCTAGTCCTCCCTCTGCCGCCTTTCCTCCCTCTCCCGTCCCCTGTGTGCGGCGCAGGACGGAAAGCCGTCCTGCGCCGGATAGGATAGGCTTTAGCCTATCAGATGCCGGCGATCCCCGGCCAATCAGAGGCCGGGGATCGCCGATCTCCGTCACGGCGCTGCTGCGCAGCAGCGCCGTATGTATGTAAACAGCGGGGAAGATCTTCCCCGCCTGTTTACATTTACCCTGCGAGCCACGATCGGAGGCTCGCAGGGTGTTCACGGAGACACCCTCCGTGAACTGACATGGAACGGCCGCTCATTCGAGCGGCCGTTTCCATGGAAACCGCTTCAGGATTCAGGGGCGTACATATGCGTACGCAGAATCCTGAAGTGGTTAAAACCCCTTAAAGAGAACCCGAGGTGGGTTTGAAGAATTTTATCTGCATACAGTGGCTGGATCTGCCTATACAGCCCAGCCTCTGTTGCTATCCCAAACCCCCCTAAGGTCCCCCTGCACTCTGCAATCCCTCATAAATCACAGCCACGCTGCTGACAAACAGCTTGTCAGAGCTGGCTGTGTTTATCTCTATAGTGTCAGTCTGCTGCTCTCCCCGCCTCCTGCAGAACTCCAGTCCCCACCTGCATCCCTTCCCTCCCTGCTGATTGGAGGGAAGGGATGGGGGCAGGGACCGGAGCTATGCAGGAGGCGGGGGAGCAGCTGAGACTGACACTACAGATGTAAACACAGCCTCGCAGCACGGATGTAATTTATGAGGGATTGCAGAGTGCAGGGGGACCTTAGTGGGGTTTGGGATAGCAACAGAGTCTGGGCTGTATAGGCAGATCCAGCCTCTGTATGCTGATAACATTCTTTAAACACACCTCGGGTTCTCTTTAACATAAACTTAAAGCCTTCCCTCCCTATTTTGAATTGAACATATTCTTTGTTAAACAAATAAAAAAAATGAATGCGATTTGATTCTAATGCATGCCCTAAGTTACCACTTTTGTCAAAGGTTTGGCTGAATGAACGACACTAGTCAGGAAATAATAGAAGGGGGATGTTAAAGGTAAACCTTGACCTTGCACAAGAAAATGAGATATTGTGCTCTGTTAAAGTGTACCTGAGACGGAGTAAAGTAAAGAATCGATATTTATCTGGAGCTTCCTCCAGCCCCATGGGCTGTTCTGTAGCTCCTGGTAATAGGGCTTCAGTTGCGCCAGTCGGTCTGCTCTGCACATGCCCGACTGCAGGAGCACAATGGGGGCGTGGCTGGGCCGCACAAGCACAGAGCGGCGCAACTGAAGCCCTCTTACCGTGTGCTATTACAGAGGAATGGAGCCACCAGGGAGGACAGCGAGGAAGCCCCAGGTAAGTATTGATCCTTTACTCATCTCAGGTTCTCTTTAAATGACCACTATAATGTAAAATTTAAAATGGATATGTATAAAATGTACATGTACAAATTTTATTTTTTTCCTGTGTCTGTCACTTATAATAGCTTGTTAAGTAGATCTGACAGATTTTGGACTAGTCCATCTACTCGTGGAGTTATCAGGGTTTTCTTTATTCTCTATTTTTTTAAAACAAATTTTATTTTGTTTTTAAAATAACAACCCCATTGGGGTAATCCACATATAAAAATGTACAGTTGTCTGTCATGAAATATTAAAGGTACTTCTTATAATAATCCGTACATATAACTGGTATAAATTTTCATAACAAGATGAACCCTCCCTGGGTCCCCCCCCCCCCTGTCATTCCCGACCAATTGACCTTATCTATTGTGTTGAGAAACTTCAAGAATTATCTAATTTCCCCAACGTGCCCAACAAGTGTTCCGTTAAAGGGAACCATAGATGAAAAAGTCAAAAGCTGTTATACATACCTGGGGCTTCCTACAGCCCCGTACGCACGGATCGATCCCACGCCGCTATCTACCGCTGCCCGCATCTACGAGAACCGGCTCCCCACTCTGCCGTCAGTCGGAGCCAGTCTAGCGTAGCGAAAGTGCTCTCTTTGCGTATCCCTGCAGCACCTGCTGGCGAGATACGTAGAGGGCGCACTTCTCCTGCGTAGCCTGGCTCCGATGTCGTCAGTGACGGGAGCCGGTTTTCGTAGATGCGGGCAGCGGTGGACGGCGGCGTGGGATCGATCCGTGCGTATGGGGCTGGAGGAAGCCCCAGGTATGTATAAATGCGGTTTCATTTTTCCATCTAAGGTTCCTCTCTGGTTCCCTTTAAATACCACTTTGTATATTTAAAATGTTCCATTAGGTCTTTGATTTCCTGTTGAGAGTGAGTCATTTGAATGAATAACTTCCATTTCTTAAAGAATTACTTTGTTTTCTTGTCTTTGTGGCTCATTGCATCCAGTCTGTCTAGCTAGCTGGAATAAGTGTAAGGGCTGGTGCACACCGAGCGGGTTTTTCGGCGTTTCTGCAGCCGCTTGCGGCTGCAGATACACTTGGTCAATGTATCTCAATGGGGTGGTTCACACCAGAGCGGGAGGCGTTTTGCTGAAACGCATACTCCCGGGTGAGGCATTTTTTGGATTGAGGAGGCGTTTCTGCCTCCAATGTAAAGTATAGGAAAAACGCAAACCGTAAAGTATAGGAAAAACGGCAGTTCAGAGCGGTTTTGCAGGTGTATTTGTTACAGAAGCTGTTCAGTAACAGCTTTACTGTAACAATATATGAAATCTACTACACCAAAACCGCAAAATGCTAAGTGAAACGCTACAGAAAAATAAGAAAAAGCGTTTAAAATTCTGCTAGCATTTTGCGGATCTGCTAGCGGGTTTTAGTGTGCACCAGGCCTAAAAGTTCCTCTTCAACGTCCCAGGTTGAGGGGACGCTTGAATAAATCCATTTATTAACGCTCACTTTTCGAGCCGCGATTAGAATTAAGAGAGCTAGTTTACTCATGCGCTTTTGAGTAGATTGGTGGTTGACCTCTAATGATGAGGGAAGTTCCTCATAGCTAAATAATAGCAGTAGTGGTAATAATACCAGTTGGACTTTACACATTTGTTTGATATACTTTATCACTCTATTTCAAAAATCTACTATCACTGGGCAACTCCACATACCATGGAATATGTCCGCGTCAGGGTGAGAACATTTAGGACATCTTGGACTATAATGGGCCGGCGGGTGCTTTATATTTAATATTGAATGCATATTTTACCTTATGTATAAATTTAAGGTGGGATTCCCTCCAACTTTCCCCAATAATTAGTTTGTGGACTACCGTATTTTTCGGACTATAAGACGCTCCGGACCATAAGACGCACCCAGGTTTAGAGGACAAAAACCAGGAAAAAAAATAATATACTAAGCCTGGTGCGTCCATGCTGCAGGGGCGTCTTATAGACTTTCCCCCCTACAATTATTATGTCTCCCTTGTGCCTTCCTTGTTTCCCTGTGGTCTCCTCTGTCCCTCTGCTGCTTTTATGTCCCCCTTGTGTCCATTGTCTCCCTGTGTCCTCTGGTGTCTTCCTGTATCCTCTTTCCCCCTTCCTCTAACCCCATGTCATCTGTCCCTCTTCCTCTGTCTCGATTGTCCTGTTTCCTCCATGTCCAGTGTCTGCTATCCCTGTCCTCTGTGTTCCAGTGTCTGAATGTCCCCCTGTGTCTGTTGTCCTCCGTGTCCAGCCTGTCCTAGTGTCTGCGTGTCCCCGTGTATTAAATACATTCACGTAGCTGCAGCTATACTCAGGCTGTCCTGCCTTATATACATTTTTGTCTGTAATGTCCCCGGGTACTACTGTCTACCGCAGGTGGAAGTCGTCTACAGCAAGTGGAAGTCCGCACAACATACTATACATGCAGCTATCCTCAGGCGGTCCCCGCCTTCATCACCGCGCTGTCCCCGCCTTCATCACCGCGCTGTCCCAAGCACTTGGATGTCCGTGATGTCCCCGGCCGGTATTACCGATGCGTTCCTAATCAGGAAGTGTCCCACTCAGCATTGCCGATAAATGGGCCAATCAGACAGGGATGCTTGCCCCAACTGCCAATCACGCTCACACTCTCCACTGTGCACTGTACAGTGATTGGTCCCAATGACGGAGAGGCTGTCCCGCCCTCTAGCCATCTCATCCTATTAACAGAGTTGCTAGGAGCAGTGTGCGGCGTGATTGGCAGTTGGGGCCAGCGTCCCTCGTCTGATTGGCCCATTTATCGACAACGCTGAGCGGGACACTTCCTGATTAGGAACGCATCGGTAATACCGGCCGGGGACATCACGGACATCCAAGTGCTTGGGACAGCGCGGTGATGAAAGCGGGGACAGCACGGTGATGAAAGCGGGACAGCGCGGGAATGAAAGCGGGGACAGCCTGAGGATAGCTGCATGTACGGTATGTTGTGCGGACTTCCACTTGTGGTACTTGCGGTAGACGGTAGTACCCGGGGACATTACAGACAAAAATGTTTTTCAGACAGGACAGCCTGCAGCTACGTGAATGTATACATGGGGACAGGCAGACATTAGGACAGGCAAGACGGGAAGGAGGTGCAGGTCCCAATATGTAGTATTCGGACTATAAGACGCACTGACTTCCCCCCCCCCCCCCCCCACACACACACTTTTGGGGGAGAAAAAGTGCGTCTTATAGTCCGAAAAATATGGTACTTTGTAACCTTCAAGGATTTTGGTTGGGAGATAGTTGTCCTGCAAATATTTAGACCAGCTGTTCAGTACTTGTTTGGATGTGGATCGCTGTTGAAGATCTATCTGAATTGTGGACAAAGAGATTTTGGGAACATGCAGGGCTAGGAACTCATCTAGGTAATTTAGGGTGGAGATTTTTTTTCTATTGAGTCCCCTTGCTTTCTACAAAATATCTCAATTTGCCATAATATAGGAAATGATGGCGAGGGATATTGAACTTAAAGCGGAATATAACCCTGCATTTCAACTTTGCTCTAAAACATTATTTACAGTATATTATATGCAACCAGCATTTTTTTTTTTACTAGACCAGCATTGGAAGGGTTACACAGGGCTTTAAAGTTCCTTTAGATTTCTGCAGGCGCATCCGAAGCTGAAATAGATACATTTTGTTTACATAATGTATCTAAGTGTTGAATGTGACTCATCTCTCTCACTGAGAAGGAGCTTGGACGACAGCCAAAGAGTGTGTAACTGTTTATCAATAGATACATGTAACTAAATAGAATGTATCTATCTGAACTTCTGCATATCTCTCCAGGACCTTTAAACCTCTGTGTTTAACCCTTCCAATGCTGGTCTAGTAAAAAAAAAAATGCTTTTTGCATATAATATGCTGTAAATAATATTTTAGAGCAAAGTTGAAATGCAGGGTTATATTCCGCTTTAAATCTAATACCCAGAAAGGACAATATACTACCCGACTTTAGATCAAGCAACTGCCCTCACTTTTGTATCCTCTAATCCCTCCATTCAAAGAAACCCCCATGGGCTAAGCTCGCTGGAAACTCAGGTAGCCCACACAATGGCATGTACTTGGAAATCAGATAAGGCATATGGAATAATTTACATAACTCTCTCCAAGTCACTATTGTATCATTAAAGATCTTACTGCTTTTCAATTTCGGTGGGAGATGTTTATGCGATGTGTGCAGCAGACCAGCCAATGACCATGGTTCAGCATACGAAGACTCTAAAGTATAGTTGGAGTAGATACTCGAGTTATTTATCCAATCCCGCACATGTCAAGGTATACAAGCTATGTTATACCGCCTGATATTTCGTATAGCTAAGGGGCCACCTCTCCCCCAGATTTTAGGGAGTTGTAGCTTGGAGAGAGCTATTCTTATTTTACAATTCTTCCATAAAAAGCGGGAGAATGCTTTATTGAGATCTTTCACCTCTGAGTGTTTCAGTACTATTGGAATCATTTGCAGGGGGTAAAGCAGTCTGCCAAATGACACTGATTTAATCAAGGAGGCTTGTCCCATTAAGTTGATAGGCAGTTTCTCCCAGTTAAGTAGTTGTCTTTTGAAGTCAGCTATCAGGGGGTGGACATTTTTTGGATATAAAAGTGAAGGGTATCTATAAAATTTGATCCCAGGTATGTTACCTGCGAGCATATTTTTACCGGGAGGTGTGACAACCCAGTGTTAGGGGCCATTGAGGACAGATACATCAACTCACAGACATCAACTTTAAACCCACTCAGACTACCAACCTCCCCAATTGTATTCAATATGTTTCCCAATTGAAGCAAGGGATCCTGCAAAAATAATAAAATGTCGTCAGCAAACATGGCCTGTAATACCCTGCAACCCCCAATATCGAGTCCCGGGAAATTTGCCTCTAGGTGGCGAGTCATGGGTTTTAGTGCCAAGTTGAAAAGCAGGGGCGATAAAGGGCAACCCTGTCTCGTACCTTTCTCGAGTCTAAAAGTATCTGATAAAAAGCCTGGAGTATAGATCCGAGCACAAGGTATTTAGATGCATAGCATTGATCAAGTTTCTTAGTGACCCAGAGATTTTACATTTTGTCCAGAACCCCGTTTAACCAGTCCCAGGAAACATGATTGACGCCGAAAAAGCGTTTGATAAGGATAGCGTAATTTTTACATACCGTAGTTTTAGGGTAGGCCTTGACATAGTCCTGAACCAGGAGTAATTTTCGGATATTAGAGATTGTGGACAAATTCCTAACGAAGCCAACTTGATAAGGACTAGTTTCGGCTGAAGACCAGCCAGCTGGTCAGCCATTAATTTAGAAAGAATATTAATATCTTGATTAATTAAAGATATAGGCCGGAACGAACCAGGCAATAAAGGATCTTTTCTTGGTTTGGGTAATTTAATATAGGCCACGTTTGCTGACGATGGGTATCTGCTTTCTTTCAAAATCTTATTGAAAAGAGAAGCCAGATATGGAACCACATCTTGTCGAAGTAGCTTACAAAACTCTGAGGACAGTCCATCAGGGCCTTCTTTATTTTCAAAAGCACTTGCTGAATAATAGTTGTTCTGTCCAGCTGCCAAAAAAAAGTGCTCAAATGAGTAGGGAGGCCAGCTAGCATCTTTGCATAGATCCATTGCAGACAGTGCTTTTGTATAGAATAAAGGAAATACTGAGAATACCACATGAGGATATGGACTAGTCTAAAACCTGTCATATTGTTACTCCCTGCAAAAAACAGCAACATAGGAGAAAAGTAATTTATTGTGCGGTTTACTCTGGGAGCAATGTTCTTCTTATACACATGTATTTTACATTTTTTCAATTTTCCATGATTTCCATGAGAAATCTTTTCCTTTTCACAAACTGATCATCAAGGGGCTCTGTATAGCTGATATTGTGGTGAAACGACTCCCACAGGAAACTGTGAGGACCATGGTACTGGCAGTTTCCTGTCTGTGAACCTCATTGCATTGTGGGAAATAGCTTTTTACAGCTGTTTCCAACTGCCAAAAAAGCAAGCAGCATCTCCTTCCAGTGACATCACTTGCTAGCAGTAAAAATGTAACTATGTGATACATGTCAGAATGTAAATCGGGGAAAGGAAAGATTTTACAATGGGCAATCACTGACTAAATCATTTCTACATAATTATTGTAAAAATAAAGCACTTTTTTATTACATTATTTTCAGTGGAGTTCCTCTTTTAAGGATACATCTGAGCCCCCCCCCCCCCCCCCCCCAAATGAGATCTACAGTGGTGTGAAAAACTATTTGCCCCCTTCCTGATTTCTTATTCTTTTGCATGTTTGTCACACTTAAATGTTTCTGCTCATCAAAAACCGTTAACTATTAGTCAAAGATAACATAATTGAACACAAAATGCAGTTTTAAATGATGGTTTTTATTATTTAGTGAGAAAAAAAAAACCCTCAAAACCTACATGGCCCTGTGTGAAAAAGAAATTGCCCCCTGAACCTAATAACTGGTTGGGCCACCCTTAGCAGCAATAACTGCAATCAAGTGTTTGCGATAACTTGCAACGAATCTTTTACAGCGCTCTGGAGGAATTTTGGCCCACTCATCTTTGCAGAATTGTTGTAATTCAGCTTTATTTGAGGGTTTTCTAGCATGAACCACCTTTTTAAGGTCATGCCACAACATTTCAATAGGATTCAGGTCAGGACTTTGCCTAGGCCACTCCAAAGTCTTCATTTTTTTTTTTTCTTCAGCCATTCAGAGGTGGATTTGCTGGTGTGTTTTGGGTCATTGTCCTGCTGCAGCACCCAAGATCGCTTCAGCTTGAGTTGACGAACAGATGGCCGGACATTCTCCTTCAGGATTTTTTGGTAGACAGTAGAATTCATGGTTCCATCTATCACAGCAAGCCTTCCAGGTCCTGAAGCAGCAAAACAACCCCAGACCATCACACTACCACCACCATATTTTACTGTTGGTATGATGTTCTTTTGCTGAAATGCTGTGTTACTTCTACGCCAGATGTAACGGGACACGCACATTCCAAAAAGTTCAACTTTTGTCTCGTCGGTCCACAAGGTATTTTCCCAAAAGTCTTGGCAATCATTGAGATGTTTTTTTAGCAAAATTGAGACAAGCTTTAATGTTCTTAATGGCTCTCACTGTGGTTCGCAGGAGTCCCAAAGCTTTATAAATGGCTTTATAACCTTTACCAGACTGATAGATCTCAATTACAGTACTTTGTTCTCATTTGTTCCTGAATTTCTTTGGATCTTGGCATGATATCTAGCTTTTGAGGTGCTTTTAGTCTACTTTTCTGTGTCAGATGGCTCCTATTTAAAGGGACACTTAAGTCAAACAAAAAAAAAGAGTTTTACTCACCTGGGGCTTCCAATAGCCCCCTGCAGCTGTCCGGTGCCCTCGCCATCTCCCTCCGATCCTCCTGGCCCCGCCGGCAGCCACTTCCTGTTTCGGTGACAGGAGCTGACAGGCTGGGGACGCGAGTGATTCTTCGCGTTCCTGGCCACAATAGCACCATCTATGCTGCTATAGCATATATCATATACCATATAGCAGCATAGAGGGTGCTAATGTGTCTGGGAATGCGAAAAATCACTCGCGTCCCCAGCCTGTCAGCTCCTGTCACCGAAACAGGAAGTGGCTGCCGGCGGGGCCAGGAGGATCGGAGGGAGACGGCGAGGGTACCGGACAGCTGCAGGGGGCTATTGGAAGCCCTAGGTGAGTAAAACTCATTTTTTTTGTTTGACTTAAGTGTCCCTTTAATGCTGGATACACACCGTGCGTTTGTGCACTCGATTTTCCCGTCGATTCGTTTATTTCCAACATGTCCGATTTGGATTTCGATGGATCGTTAGGTCGATTCGGCATACTTTGCATGCGAATCGACCTAACGATCCATCGAAATCCAAATCGGACATGTTGGAAATAAACGAATCGACGGGAAAATCGAGTGCACGAACGCACCGTGTGTATCCAGCATAAGTGATTTCTTGATTGAAACAGGTGTGGCAGTAATCAGGCCTGGGGGTGACTACAGAAATTGAACTCAGGTGTGATAAACCACAGTTAAGTTATTTTTTAACAAGGGGGGCAATCACTTTTTCACACAGAGCCATGTAGATTTGGAGGTTTTTTTCTCACTAAATAATAAAAAACATCATTTAAAACTGCATTTTGTGTTCAATTATGTTATCTTTGACTAATAGTTAACGGTTTTTGATGAGCAGAAACATTTAAGTGTGACAAACATGCAAAACAATAAAAAATCAGGAAGGGGGCAAATAGTTTTTCACACCACTGTACATACCCGGGGCTTCCTCCAGCCCCTGGCAGCTGATATGTCCCTTGCCGCAGCTCCGGTGTCCCGGGATCACCTCTGTTGCTGACATCGGCTGTGCGAGCACCACTCGCAATCGCGCCTGCATGGTCTGAAGTGTTCTGCGCAGGCAGCAATATTAGCCTACATGTCCAGATGTCCCCTTACTCTGTGGGTGTGACATCAGTGCTAGATGTGCAGAGGTGACTAAACCTGGGTGTGCAGGGACCTGCATGGAACATTTACAGATATGTATTAAAGCGGATCTGAATTCAGAACTTCCTCTTCTCTAAAAGATAAGCAACAGCATAATAACTTAAAGAAAAACATTTCTTTGATACAGCTGATACAAATCCTGCAGTAAATCTGCAGTGTCTACTTCCTGCAGACATAGGGTTAACATTGGGTTTACAAATTAGCTGACAGACTAAACTCTCTAAATACATACAGAGTGCATTTCTCTGTTTTCCTTCTGTCCTGTGCAAGAGTTCAGCTGCACTTTAATCCAGATGAATTGGCTTGTAGGATGGATTTTGGTGGCTGAGGGGCTCAAGTAGAGCAGCATCTTTTTCATCTGCCTAACAGCAGTCAGAGCATAGTTCAGGATGTATTTTCCATTTAGTTTTCAAAGGAAACCTGAATGAGGAGTGCTTGCCCGCACTACGCAGGTGCAGACGGCTTGCACCTGTGCAATAGCATGAAGCTGAACGGGCTTGGCTTTCTCTGCTGAGACCAACGGCGACGACTGCGCAGGAGCGAGCCAAGCTTTGCTGTTCAGCTGTGCTCATTCACTAACAGGAACGTGGCTGCGCGGGGGGGGGGGGGGGGGGGAGATCCATGTGTCCAGTGCTGGTCTAGAGGAGGCCATGCAAAGCCTCGGAAAGATTCCAGGTATCTATTTCATATTTGCATGCAAAGTTAATGCAGCTTGGATTTGGGCCTAATAGACTTCTTGCCGACTTTGTTTAGACCCGTTCTTGGCTGCATGCATAATTGACAACCTCTACAAGGGAGGTGTTAGTAACATGAAATCCTTTAAAGGACAACTAAAGTAATAGCTATATGGAGGCTGCCATATTTATTTTCTTTTAAGAAATACCAGTTGCCTGGCTATCCTGCTGATCCTCTGCCTCTAATACGTTTAGCCATATACCCCGAACAAGCATGCAGCAGATCAGGTGTTTCTGACATTATTAGCTGCATGCTTGTTTCTGGTGTGATTCAAATACTACTGCAGCCAAATAGACCAGCAGGACGGTCAGGCAACTGGTATTGCTTAAAAGGAAATAAATATGGCATCCTCCGTATCCCTCTCACTTCAGTTGCCCTTTAATATTGGCAGCTCTGTACTTGTCACTGACTCTTGTCTCTCACATAAGAAGCAAATCCATATTGCTAGACCAGGAGTGACTTATCTTGCCGTAAGACAGAAATGGCTTAAATGCTGCGGCTAGTGATCAGAAGCAGGTCCCTGGTGTGTAATGAATACAGCTTCCTTTCAGCTTCATTTAACAGTGACGTATACTGTGGTTTTAGCAGCTAGTCTCTTATTGCCTGGAAACCACGCAGCACAGCCTGCACTCTCTCCTTACTTCTCTGTCTCTTCCTCCGGCAGACTCGGACGCTGGTGGAGGCTGAAAGAGGCCAAGAACGGGTTACACATCATCCCCCTGAAGAGGAAGCAGACGCCCAGCGAGGAGTCCTGATCTCTTTATTGGCCTTCTCTGTGGACTTTATACTTTTTGTTCAACCTTTAAATATTCACATTTTATTTGATAAAACTTCATGAACAGATCAGAGAGTGACGTGTCTTGCTTGGCCTGCTATGTAGCCGTACACAGCTGAAAGGAGTATTCACAAAGGAGAACATCCCATGGAGATCTGTGACTGCACAATGCAGCCACTGTGAGCAGCTCCTCCTGTAGCCTCTGTGTGACAGCCGGGAGTTCAGGACGTCAGATCTGTCCTATTGCACCAAGTGTGGCCACCATTGTAACGCTTGTACTCCAGGCTAAGAACATAACTGGAGAAATGCTCAGTCAGCTGGTTGTATTTGGATGTGCAGTCTGAAGAAAATAACGTTACCCTTAAACTGTGCCCAGACCAAGAAATTGTCTCTTATGAGTTACAACCCAAAGTCCAGTTGTTAATGGACAAACTTCGGGGTCCTACTTCACGGTGCCTGCAGCGCCATAATGCCTTTCGTTGTTCGTACGCCTTCATCGCATTCACAAAACTCACATCTGCTGAAGGTGTACGCATGTCAAAACACATGTATCCAATTGGGTTACATGCTTTATCTTCTACATTTTTGTAAGTGCATTTTTTAATCCTTTTTAAACATCTAATAACTGTTAATGCACCATAGAGCACACCTCGTTTTATCCTTTTTTTCAGATTCCCACAAGCCGGGGAGCTGGCTGGTTGGTGATCTTTCAGGTTACTGTCCCCAGGATCCCATGCTCAGGTGGAGAGCTGTCATATTTGGAAAATAGTCATTTAACTGCTCTCTGCTGCCTGGTAACTGCTTGCTGAGCACACAGTTCAACTGCCCATGGAAATGAGCCCTTAAAGAGAACCTGTACTGAGTAAAATTATTTAAAATAAACACATGAGGTAACTTCAAATGAACATTAGTTACCTTACCATCAGTTCCTCTCAGAAGCTCACCGTTTTCTTCTTACAGTGATCCCTTCCAGTTCTGACAACATTTTGTCAGAACTGAAATATATCAGTTGCTGTCAGTTATATATCAGTTGTTGTCAGTTAGGGCCCGTTTCCACTATCACGAATTCGCATGCATTGCCCGCATGCGAATTCGCATAGCCAGTACAAGTGGATGGGACTGTTTCCACTTGTCCGTTTTCCTGAACGTTTTTCTGTGCAGAAAAAATCTGCACGCTAGGGCCCTCAGAATTCGCCTGCGTGTGGAATGCAGGCGAATCGCACGCAATGTATTTAATAGGGAAATCGCATGCGTTTTCCCCATGCGTTTTTTGCCGCGAATTCGCATGCGATTTCGCATAGGTACCCATGTTAATTCACACAGGCAGTGACATGGTTAAAATCGCATCACCCTAACCTATGCAAAATCACATGCGAAATCGCGGCAAAAACGCATGCAGAATCGCACCCGCATGCGATTTGCCTGCGGTGATTCGCCGGCGATTCCGCAACGCTATAGTGGAAACGGGCCCTTATAGCTGAGAGGAAAACTGATGTACCAGGTAATGTCCATGTTTCCCTATGGCTCAAGTGGACGATGTTACAGTTTAACAGTGTGCTGACCAGAAAGCTGTTATGGGGTAATGGCCATTTAACAACTCATCCTCCAGGATGGCTAAAACATGAGAGAGGAAGCCTGCTCCACCCCGAAGGAAACACCCCCACAATTATTCAATTAGGCAGACTATATAGGTCCTCCTCTGCCATAGCCCCTCAGTTTTAGTGTGTTTCCTACACCTGAAGGACACCCTATGAGGCAGTATAGTACCTGTCTCCTACGTTTTCTTTTTTAGGCCTCCTTCCCCCTCCAGCGGACAGAACTGCGTGTCGAGCTTTTCTCGCTTGTGGTGAAAGCAGAGAGAGCTCATGCATCCATGGGTGGCGGCGGCACGGATGGAGGTCTGATGCTGGCCGTGTCTGCGGGCAGAGTGAGTCTTCTAAGGCGACCGCGCGAGATCTCGCGAGACTTTGACTGTACGCGCGGGGAGGAGGCAGCGTGATGACGCACGGCGATTTCCTTATAAGGCGGAAGTTATTCAGCGTTCCCGGCGCCATTGCACGCTGGTCAGTGCTTGCAGAGGAAGGCATGGAGCAGTCAGATGCCTTACCCTCTGAGCCCAGCGGACCTCCGGAGGCTCCCACACAGCCGACAGGACAGGTAAGAGTGGACAGACTATGGTGTGGCATTGCCAGAAAGTCTGTCCACAGGAAAAACTGCTGTTTTTTTCTATGGAGGTCGCTGGGCAAAGTTTTTTTCCCTATAAATTCCTGTGTAAACTGCATGTAATATTTAGCTATCACAGGGCTTATGGGCATATTGTTCTCCATTGTGTTTTTACAGACTTCTTTACCTGAGGACCCTGGCCAACCTCAGAAGTCTGTTGACAAGTCCAGGCGCTGCAAAAATTGTAATATAAAATTGCCCAAATCTTGGACTAGATCACAGTGTGAGAAATGTTTAAAGTCTTCAACTACCCCTAAACCTCCAGACCCTTCGGTAGTTATGATGAACTTTATGGAATCCATGCGCAAGGAATTTTCCTCTACATTTAAGACATTTAGATCAGTCATGTCTTCTCCGGCTCAGTGGGCTGTACCGCAACTAACCCCACCCTTAGTGCCGACTCTACCAGTTCCATCGGGTGTTCAGCCCTCGCCCTCTCCAACTCCCCCCCTAGCCATCCCGGCTAATTTTGAGGGGAGCCCATTGGTCCCCAACCCTCAGGATTTTGCGGTTTCTTCTTCCGCTGACTCCTTAGAGGAGGGGGAGGAGAGGAGTGGGCCTGATTCTGACCCTGAGGACGTTCCTAAAAAGTTATCCAAATACCTTTTTAACGCTGAGGAAACTTCAGAATTACTAAAAGCAGTTTATGACGCGGAGCAACTGGCTGAGCCAGTGGCCTCCTCAACTGCAAGAGATGATATTTATTCTGGCTTGGAGAGTTCAGAGGGTAGGACTTTTCCAGTCCATCCAGCCATTCAAAAGATTATATTATCGCAGTGGGAAGACCCGGGAAAAAAGGTTATATATTCCCAGGTCTTTTAAGCGCAGATTTCCTTTTAATGAGGAAGATATCGCCTTATGGGAGAAATGTCCCAGACTGGATGCTGCTTTATCGCAGTATTCTAAGAATACTGATCTATCTTTTGAGGACGCAGGGGTCCTGAAAAACCCTATGGACAAAAAAGCTGAAAACTTATTAAAGAGGGCATGGGAATCTATTTCCTTCTCTTTTAAGCCGGCAATTTCAGCTATTTGTCTATCCCGCAACCTAAATAAGTGGCTAGCAGGGCTTAATAAACATTTAGTGGATGGTACACCTCATGCTACTATCCTAGAATCTTTTCCGGTGATTGCTCGATCAGTGGCGTTCTTAGCGGATGCGGCTACGGAATCCCTAAAATCGGCAGCCAGAGCTCTAGCGTTAATTAATACGGCTAGACGGGCCTTATGGCTAAATACATGGGAAGGTGACATAGTCTCTAAACAAAAACTATGTGCAATGAAATTTGAGGGAGATCTCTTATTTGGCAGAGGATTGGAAGAAATCCTAGAGAGATCCTCTGGGAAAGGCAAAAAGTTTCCAGACAAAAGAAAGAAACCGCTTTTTCGTAAAAACTTTCGCAACAAAGGACAGTTTAACCAGAAGGAAACGAAATCGCAGCCCCAGAAAAAGAAATGGACATATAACTCCTCAAAATCAAAAACTCCTTTTCTCTTTAACAAACCAACCACCTCAAATCCAAGAGAAAATAAGTGACGGGGGACAGGTCGGGGGGAGACTGCTATTATTCAGCCATATGTGGACAAATATTACCACAAATGAGTTTATTTTGGACCTGCTGAAAACAGGTTACAAAATCGAATTCTCCTCCCGTCCTCCCCAAAACTTTGTCCTTACGGGGCTATCCAAGGACAAGGAAAAGGCATCGGCTCTGCTAGACTCAATAAGTACACTCCTGCATCAGAATGTGATTACCCGGGTTCCGGCTACCCAATACAGAAGGGGGTTTTACTCCAGAGTTTTCATGATACGCAAACCTTCCGGCAAGTACAGAATGATTTTAAATCTCAAACAATTAAACCCGTTCATTCAGGAAAAGAAGTTCCGAATGGAGAACATCTTTTCAATAAGGAATCTGATCCCAAGAGAAGCTTTTATGGCGACTCTAGATATCCAGGATGCGTATCTACATGTACCGATACACCCGGCATATCAACGCTACCTGAGATTTGCGATAAGAGTGGGGGATACAATCCACCACTACCAGTACCGAGCCCTTCCCTTTGGGATCTCTTCGGCTCCTCGCATATTTACGAAGATTATGGCAGAAATAACATCGTTTTTACATCTGCAGAAAATCCAAATAATTCCATATTTGGACGATCTGTTAATGATAGCAGACTCGACACAGACTCTTTTAAGCCATATAGATCTAACAATCCATTATCTTTCCCAGCTGGGATGGCTTGTGAATTACGACAAGTCAATGTTGATCCCAACCCAGAAAGTGAAGTTTCTCGGTTTTTGGGTGGATTCAATAAACGAAATTTTTCTGTTGCCGGAAGACAAGCAATTCAGTCTAATTCGCAAGATACAAGACTTCCGAACCCAGCCAAGAGTATCCCTGAGGGAGACTCTTGCTTTGTTGGGTTTGATGGCTTCGACGATACCGGGGATAGTCTGGGCACAATTTCACTCCCGTATTCTTCAGGAATGGTTCCTAACAGTATGGGACAGATCCAAGGAGAGTCTGGATCTGTCCTATTCGCTTCCACCCTGTGTGATCTCATCACTCCTTTGGTGGGAGGAGGTCACAAACCTCAATCAGGGTCGATTATGGAATCCGCCAGTTCAGAAGAGGATATATACGGACGCCAGTCTAGATGGTTGGGGAGCCCATCTAGAACATATCCAAGCTCAAGGACAATGGCCTCCAGAGATTCAAGCCAAATCTTCCAATTTCAGGGAACTCCTGGCAGTAAAATTGGCACTGCTCAGATTTCTCCCGACCATACAAAATTGCCATGTAACAGTATTATCAGACAATATGGTAACCGTATCTTACATTCAAAAGCAAGGAGGGACGAGATCAGATTCTACGAGATTTAGCGCTAGAGATTTTGCAGATAGCAGAAATAAATCTACAGACGATCTCGGCAGTGCATATCAAGGGCTCTCTAAATATTTTAGCAGACCGATTAAGCAGAGAGCCGTGCACGGAAGCAGAATGGTCTCTCAACAAACAGGTATTCGACCTCTTAGTAGCTCAGTGGGGACAGCCAACAGTGGATCTGTTCGCGTCCCCACAGAATGCAAAAGTGAAAACGTTCTTTTCACTTCACCCCTCATCCAACCTTGCACACCTGGATGCTCTAGCGGTGCCATGGCCAAAGGACCTTCTATATGCATTTCCCCCCTTCAACTTAATAGCGAAAGCCCTGTGGAAAATAGAGCGGGAGTCAGCTCTAGTAATTTTTGTGGCCCCCCACTGGCCGAGGAGGGCATGGTATTCGAAAATACTTCAACTCTCTATGCAAGGACCTTTGTTTCTACCCCCCAGGGGGGACCTTTTATCTCAAGCCGAGATTTTGCGCCCGAACCCTCAGAAATTTGCCCTAGCGGCCTGGCTCTTGAAGGGGAATCTCTGAAGTTAAGAGGATTCTCCAAAAGGGTTATCTCTACGTTAGTCAACTGCCGTAAGTTGACAACACGTAAGATTTACTGTAAAGTTTGGAGGGTATTTGCTGCTTGGAAGAAAAGAAAAAGCATAAAAGAGTCTACAATACCGAGTATCTTGGAATTTTTACAAGATGGTGTTGAACTAGGACTAGCCACTAGCACATTAAGAGTCCAGGTTGCGGCTCTATCCTTTTTTCTTAATTTCAAATTAGCCAAGGAACAGGCAGTTATTGATTTTTTTAAAAGCAGTATCCAGATCAAGACCAATCCCGTCAAAATTATTCATCCCTGGGACTTAAGTTTGGTTTTGAATTATTTAACTGAGTCTCCCTTTGAGCCCCTCAACTCAATTTCAATAAAATGGCTAACTCTAAAGGCGGCTTTTTTAGTCGCCATAACGTCGGCACGTAGGGTTGGGGACATTCAGGCCCTCTCGATAAAAGACCCATACATGACGGTTTTTCCTGATAGGATAGTCTTTAGAACAGATCCTACGTACCTCCCTAAAGTTTCTTCGGCCTTCCACAGATCACAAGATATTATTATTCCGTCCTTTTGTGATCCCCCTTCCAATGAAAAAGAGGGAAAATTTAACAAATTGGATGTTAGGAAAATTCTGCTGTCCTATCTAGAAGCTTCAAAGCCCTTCAGAAGATCTAATCACTTGTTTGTAGCCTTCGCAGGGTCAAGGAAAGGGTTACAAGTTTCAAAAAGTACCATAGCGAGGTGGATTAGAGAGGTTATCACCTAAGGCCCCGTTCACACTTGCGGTTTAGTAAAAACCGCACCGGATGTCCGGACCGCACCGTATCCGGACCGGACCTGATCCGTACGGTTCCTATCCGGATCCGGTCCGGATCCGGTCCGTTTGCATCCGGTTTCCGTGCGGTGTGAACACGGTTGCGGTCCGGATCCGGTTTCTTAAGGAGATAACACCCTTTAATTACCTGGGGTCTGGGAGGTTTACCTGGGGTCTGGGAGGTCAGCAGAAGGGTCTGGGGTCATTGTTGGAGACAGGTGGACGTGTGGAGACCATCCGTGGATACAGAGACTGCAGTTGGGACCATGGATCCAGGCATTTTTTACTCGTAAACCTGGGAATTCTCTCTGCTGTTCGCCTCCTTCACATATCAGACATGTTGCTGGCAAAAAGAGCTCCAGCATGAAATCGCTGCTGCCCCACTCTTTGCTGGGCCCATGTGGTCCCCATCCAAAATGCATAGGAAGTGGGGTAGAACGTCCGGTTTTTGTAGCCAGTGTGTTGTGCGCTCTCCGGCTCTCATTGCTTTGTATTGGCCGGATGGTGCAGTCCGGCTCCGCTCCGGATACGGCTGCCGGAGGAGCCGTACCAAAAAATAGCGCATGTTGGAACGGACGCCGGAGTCCGGATCCGGTCCGGCTCCGGTCCGGCAGAACGGACGCATGTGAACGGACGCATAGGCTTTCATTGCCATGCCGTGCGTCCGTTCCGTCCGTTCTGAAAGCGGTCCGGCTCCGGCACGGCGATTCCGGACGGCCACCGCTAATGTGAACCGGGCCTTAGCCTATGCCAACACAGGGCAGCCTATTCCCCAGGCTGTGAATGCACATTCTACCAGATCCCTAGCTACCTCCTGGGCTGAAAGATCAGGGGCTTCTTTAGAACAGATCTGTAAGGCAGCGACCTGGTCTAGTCATCAGACTTTTGTGAAGCATTATAGAGTCGATCTACTATCAGCTCAAGACTTATCTTTTGGGAGAAAAGTTCTACAAAACATCATCCCTCCCTAAGGTAACTTTATTAAACTTCTCGTTGGTCTCTCATGTTTTAGCCATCCTGGAGGATGAGTTGTTAAAACCCTGTTAGAACTTACCGGTAGCGGTATTTCAACGAATCCTCCAGGATGGCTACCTTAGTTCCCTCCCTATCCTGGGAGATATGAAATTAATTATTATACATGCATATTGTAATATTGTTTACTTTATGGGGTCCTCCTAGGTTGTACTCTACATTTACTGAGGGGCTATGGCAGAGGAGGACCTATATAGTCTGCCTAATTGAATAATTGTGGGGGTGTTTCCTTCGGGGTGGAGCAGGCTTCCTCTCTCATGTTTTAGCCATCCTGGAGGATTCGTTGAAATACCGCTACCGGTAAGTTCTAACAGGGTTTTTCAAAATGGAGGACGGATAATTCCCTTGATCACAGTGGACATACAGAACACGGGAGAGGAATAAGAGATTGAGTAGTAGACTACACGGGAGGTAAGTGTACCTTGTGTATGCTTATTTTGACTTAATTTTCAGTTCAGGTTTTCTTTAAAGAAAACCTGAACTGAAAATTAAAAGTCAAAATAACCATGCACAGGTCATACTTACCTCCAGTGTAGTCTATTCCTCAATCTCTTTCTCCTCTCCTGTGTCCTGTTTGTCCACTGTGATCAAGGGAATTCTCTGGCCTCCATTTTGAAAATGGTCATTACCCCATAACAGCACACTGTTAAACTGTCATATCGCCCACGTGAGCCATAGGGAAACAGACATTACTTGGCACATCAGTTGTCCTCTCAGCTATAACTGACAGCAACTGATATATTTCAATTCTGACAAAATGTTGTCAGAACTCGCTTCGAGTTCTGACAACATTTTGTCAGAATTGAAATATCACTATCAGAAGAAATTGGTGCGCTTCTGAGAGGAACTAATAGCAAGCTAACTATGTAATGTTCATTTGAAGTTACCTCCGTGTTTATTTTAAATAATTTTACTCAGTACAGGTTCCCTTTAAAGTACCCCTGACCCGGTTTTCCCTCCTCCTTAAAGGACCACTAATGTGAAAAAAAAGTAAGAAGTTAAAGTCTGACAGAACTGACAGGTTTTGGGCTAGTCTATCTCCTCATGGGGGAATCTCAAGGTTTTCTTTGCAACTGATGTTCAAGAAATGTTGTTGAAAACAAAGAAAACCCTGAGAATCCCCCGTGAGATGGACTGGCCCAAAACCGGTTGGTTCTGTCAGATTTTAACCGCCTTCTTTTTTTGCGATGGTAGTCCTTTAAACTTTTAATAGTCCCCCTCCAGTGCCTCCTGTGGCCCTTTTCTGGTGTCAATTATGGGCGGGGAGGAAGTGGCAGTTCTTCCTCCCCACAAGATCTGCCATCTTGGAAATGATTTGACCCAATTCTAAAGATAATTGATCCTGGTGATTATGAAAACTCCCAATAGTTATGAAAAAATAAAGATCAAGAGCCCAATGGTGAAGTTTTTTTTGTGTTGGGGGACAATTTAAATTCATTCACTTTAAATTCACAAAGGTGGGTTGCAACCACTGCCAGTCTGCAGGGAGAGACTCCGTTTATCCAGATCTTCTTCACAGGACCTGGTTGGTCACACTCATTTTGGGGTTCTTTAGGGTTAAACTAAAAGACTACAACCTCCCAACTGAGCTGTGTTTAAACTTAAAACTAAACTAGTCTGGAGGCACCTGGTATACATAAAACACTTTAAATCAGTCTAAAATGGTCTCTTACATTACCTGATGGACCAAACCAGTGTTAACTGGAAGTTTTTTTTTTTTTATTCAAGCACATAAAATGGACAATGCGTTTCACAATATCTTGCCCGCTTCTTCAGGGCAGTCTGACAACAGTGCCTTACAACTTTGATTTAATGAGCATGAAGGCAGTTCCACTTGCGCAGAGTTGCGATCGCAAAGAGCTGCATGAAGCAATTTGGGAGCAATCCCCTCAATGGTTGCATGGTCATAATCGTAGACTTCTGCGATTTCACAAATCGTGGGCGCTTTGCAATCGGTTGTAAAGCACAGCCAGTGGGTCCCAGGTCTTAAAACCTGACTTTGCTTGCTGGTTACTATATCCCAGCCCCTTACAGGTGCCATTGTAACAAGATGAATGATGTCCACTTCACCCCTCAGTAGTTTTATTATTGAACATGGCGAGGAAAGGAACAGTGCTACTTAAAAACAGATTGCATCCTTATGACTACCTGCTTGAGAGTGCAAGCCCCACTAGTGGGATAAAATACACGCACAGCATTCAAATGAAATGCACCTGTCTACCACTGGAGGATGTTGGTTTCCATAATAGCTTGCATGCAACTTATTAGGTACTCGTCCCTCCCACTGTGAAGAAGTCATCCCCGTGGGAGGGGCCCTGACACTAACTAATCCTAAATTATGCATATGCAAAGCTTGGGTGCGCTACCAAGTAAAAATTTAAAATTGCGCAAAGGTGGATCAATGCATCACCAGGCTGCCTACGAATTGCCACAAATCAGAGGTGTGCTGAGCCCCCTCCCCCCCTTGAAGTCTCCATATGCTTGGGTTCTGCTGTGTGATTGCGCATGTGAATAAAATGTCACATAATTTGTTCAATATACCCCCATTCAAAGCTTTTTCAGCTGTTAGTTTGCTTTCCAGATGTACAATTACCACCATCCTTATACCTCGAAACTGTAGACTGAATAGAGAGAAACTGTTAAAGGATACATAAAGGCCCTCAGAAATAAAAATAATCCAAAGCTCAGCAGATCACCTAATGTGCATATGTACCCCAGCTTCGATGAGACAACCCTCCAAAAAAATGTATCCTAGGCTTGTTTCTATACAGCCACAATAGCCATTCTTTTCATACGTCAGGTCACACTCCATGCAGAGAGTAATTAAACGAAAGGACATTAAGCCATAACAAATGCCTTAGTTAATGACTTTATTTTGCGGTGTTCATGTGCCTTTTGTGAAGCTTGCGCCTTGTAAGGGGCACATGCACATATTTGGGGGGAATTTGCTACCCATAGTTGATCAGCTGTGCCGTTGTACTGCAGGCGGCTATTTTGGAACTTTGTAGTGATGTACCGTATATACTCGCATATAAGCCAAATTTTTTTAGCTCAAAAGTCCCCCTGTCGGCTTATATGCGAGTCATGAACGTTTCAGGTGTGCACACACCACCTGCAGGACCCTGGGTGCAGCGTGCAGTCAGCAGAGTGGAGTAAATGTCATCTAGTGCAGCCTGTGGATCCAATGAACGGCCGGGATGAGTGGAGACAGAGCGGGTGGGTTTTACCAGCATGACTATCCTGGATTACAGTGGCATGTGCAGCTCTGCTCACTTTTGTAGTGATGAGCGGCCGGTAAGAGTAGACAGCGAGCGGGCTTTGCAGGCATAGCACGCCATGAGATATTTGATGTGCAGCGCTGCGATCTGGAGAGAGCGTGGTGTGTGACGTTAGTGCTGTCTGATCCCTATGACACCCTCTAGCAGCGTCTTGAGCCTCTCACACTGTCTGTAGACGCTGCTAGAGGGCGTCATAGAGATAAGACAGAGCCGACGTCGCACACCACGCTCTTTCTCCGGATCACTGCGCTGCACTTCGGAAGTCTCTCGGTGTGCTATGCCTGCAAAATCCGCCCACTCTTCATCCACTTATTGCTGCAAAACTGCAACGCTACACATTCTGTGACTCCAGGTGTGCCTGCAAAGCCCCCCCCCCCCCCCCCCCCCGCTCTGTCTACTCTCTTACCGGCCACTCATCACTGCAAAAGTGAGCGGTGCTGCACATTCCACTGTAACTCCAGGATCGTCATGCCGGTAAAACCCGCCCGCTCTGTCTCCGCTTATTGGATCCACAGGCTGCACTGGATGATATTCTTTTGGCTGTACACTGCACTCGGGGCCCTGCAGAAGGTAAGTGTGCACACCTGAAATGTTTGGCACAGTGTGAGAGGCATCGAGCCTAAAGAGGGCTCCTGGACTACTGAAAAAGAAAAAAAAATGCTGGCAGTCGTGGACATTACTGGGCTGATGGCAGGCAGAACTTGTTAGGCAGGGTAAATCTCAAGTACAATCTTGAAGTCACTGTATGCAGGACTTCTAATACTAACAGTGAGCACATCTACAAGTCCTTGTTACAGCTGACTTCCAGATTGTACTGATTTACTTTACTTACAATGAGCTCTGCTTGCCATCAGTCCAGTATCATAATTGTAGATTGTGAACACTGACTGAAGTTTTAAGCCACTGCATTTCCTACCCTTGGTCTATACGTGAGTAAATCATTTTTTTCTGATGTAAAAGTTGGGAGGTCGGCTTATACGCGAGTACATATGGTAACCTACTTTTTTTTTTTTTTTTTTTTTTTTTTTTTTTTTTACCGCTACTGTAATGCAACGCATTTGGATTCTAGGGGTCCTTAGGGATTCTTGCTTATTATTCTGCAGAAATGATTAGACCCAGAAATTAAATGGCAGTATTCTCTTGTATACTGATTGTCCACTAGATGTCTCCCTTTCCGTTGTAAATGCTGGTATACGCTGAATCGGTTGCAGTGCATCACAGGTGAAGAAAATTTTCATTTTTTCCAGTCAGTTTATAGCAATGTATTCTAACTAAAGCAGGGTTCACACTTGTCTGCGCACACAAAATGCGCATGTTTCCACATTTTTGTTTTGCAAACTATGCGGCAATAGTGTTATTATCATAATAATGTGAAGGCTGTGTCACGGACGATTGCGGGGACGCAGGCGCGTCCTGGAACGGCCCGTGAAGAAAAGCGATCGCACTCGATTCTCTGCGTCGATTGCGCTTCAAATCGATAGAATCTGGTTTTATTGTGTAGGAGGTCTGCAGTCCCTTCTTAGCAGAGGAATAGCATCACCTTAACTGCAGGATGGCTCTTTTGATATGCTAATGAGCCTGGGCCCAGAGAGTCCCTGGCTTCAAGCTGTGCTGATGGCCCATCCATCAGGTATAAGGTGACAAACACCATGACAGAACCAAATTTAGAGTGAGGGAACTCAGACACTCCGACTCCTTTTCCCAGCAGGGAGCCGACATGTGGCTTGCTGCTGCCAACTTCAAAGAACCTTTGCCTGGGAATGACCTGGTATAAATCCCAGGGGTCTCTCATATTCCATAAATTGCTATATGTATCATATTTTCTGTGTTGCCAGGCTGGCAGACCCTCCAAACTAACAGAGCAGGTAGGGCCCTGCCTGGCGTTGGTTCTGAGCACATTTCAGAATCTTCTGAGGTAAAGACTGCCCGTTAGGCAGTCCAACAGTGCCCTAATGGTACCACAGGGGTCCCACCCCTCATGTTTGGTATCAGACTGCTGGGTACATCGAGGCAGATCTGGAAATATTAGTAAATCTGCCCTGACCTGTACGGTTCTGTGAGATAGAGCCCATATATGGGTAGATATGATTTCTAGCCCCAGTACAAGAGGAGGGCTCGTCTCATCTTTGAAGGAGGTGTATAGCTCCCCGCCCTCACTCCCTCCTACTGAAGCAGGGGCATAAGAATGGCTGAGGACTAAAACTCAGAGTCCTCCACACTGAACCATCTTGCACTCATCAGATGCCAGCTTGAGGATATGCTGGTATCCACCTGGTCTGAACTCTGAACTCTGGACTTTGAAACCAAGGACTTTATGATTCTTCCCACAATAAGGACATCTTTCCAGAACTAAGTATTTTTCTCCCTTCTTTTATTTTTCATACTGGCTATTACTGTTTTCATAATTGTTGATTTTCATAATTGTCTGTATATATTAATTATTTATATTGCGTGAATAAACGGCTTTCTCCAAGTCATTCACTTTCCGCTACCCTGCTTATCAGCACACACAGAAATGATCCCGGGTCTCTGAAGATACGCTACTGTTTGTTTGTTGTTGGCTAGACAGAATATCGTGTGTTTAACCGTTTTATTCGCAGGATTAGTCAGTCAGTTAGTGGGCCCCACGGTCCCATAGTAACCGCGGTGGTGGCAGTTTACTCTGAACCAGTAGGTGACGTTGTAATCACCCGTGTCTCACAGGCTCCCTTCTGAGTTGTCTGCGGCTAATTTTTAACGGTTCCTGCGCATTGACTGCGACCAGAGTTCGCACGATCTGTGCGCTGGCACCGTTTAGAAGGCTAAGTGCGGTCAGCCACTGAGGGCTCCTGTGACAGGCTGCTTCAAAGATTTCTCAAAATGCGCTGCTGCATGCAATACACGCAAGAAGAGCGCATGAAAATGCATAGCAACTGAAAGAGCAGAACAACTCTTCAAATAAAATGTATGCATTTGAATGCGTCTTCAGTGTAAATTAGCCCTTGCTGATAAACCCTGGACCATTTTTGTATTATTTTTCTAGACCAAACTACTTTTATCAGCCTGTACTCTCTGATGCAGCCAGTGTGCCATGTTCCTCATTTATACCCAGCAAGTAGTAAAGCCCCCTTGTATTTTGCAGGGCAGTGAGGACACCCAAATCATATATGTTCAGCTCCAGAAACGGCCTCTGAGATGTTTACTGTGAAAGAAGCTGGCTGCCCTCTTTAACCCTCCTGGCGGTTAATTTTTTTTTGCCACTTAGGCAAAATCCTTTTTTTTTAATTCTTTTTTTTTGTTTCATGTAAAGCTACCAGAGTGGTAGCTACATGAAACACCACTAGAGGGCGCATGTGTCCCTCTAGTGCGATCGCCGCCGGCATCAATAGCAAACAGGGGAACGCGTATATAACGCGCTCCCCTGTTTGGCTTCACCTGTCGCCATGGCGACGTTTGGAATGACGTCATGGACGTCAGCCGACGTCCTGACGTCAGACACCTCCGATCCAGCCCATAGCGCTGCCCGGAACTCATTGGTCCGGGCAGTGCAGGGCTCTGGCGGGGGGGGGGCCCTCTTGCGCCGCTGCGTGCGGGCGATCGCCGCAGAGCGGCGGCGATCGAGCTGTACGCGCGGCTAGCAAAGTGCTAGCTGCGCGTACAGCATTTTAAACTGAGCAAATCGCCCCACCAGGGGCTGAGATATCTTCCTGCGCGGCATAGCCCGAGCTCAGCTCGGGCTTACCGCCAGGAAGGTTAATAAAGAGTCCCCAGATATTTGCCCCTCCGAGGCGGTAAAAGGTCTTTTATTTACTATAAAATGCCCTTATTCAATTCACTTTTTTTCTCTTGAACTTTTTCTTCTAGGAGATAATTTTCATCTTCCATTGACAATAAGTTTTCAGCACTTTGCAATTGAAAAAGTACTGTCAAAATGATTTGCTTGCTTGCTGTTTTGCATTTTATTGATAAGGTGTTGAAAATATCTAAGTGAAAACTTAGGAGAAAAACTGACTTGACTAAGGCCCAAAGAGTGTTAAATGAAAAATGTCCAACTTTAAAAAAAAAAAAAAAAAAATAAAATAAAATAAAAAAATATATATATATAATTTTTTTTTTTTTTAACACACATGAAAATAATTTTAATAAAATAAGTATATTTTAAGAAGTTTCGTCTGTTATTCCGCTGTATCCTTCTTTTCATCTGTATTCATTCTTCACACCGTATTTATTTTATTTACACCTGCATGTTTCTTCTTCTGTCATTACTTTAGCAAAAACATTTTTATGAAATCTTCTGTTTCTTCTGCCTTCCTCACTGTTCTTCTTTTATCCTGAATGACCGGTACTTTCTGCTTTTGCTGCATCCCACCATAGCTCTGAGCAAAGGCCCCATTCACAATGCATTTGAATCTTATGTTGAGGGTTCTGATTGTTCTATACATGTGGACCAATGAGAATCCATAAGGTGTAAATTTGAAGCCCCTGACAGGGAATTCAAGAGTCCCACTAGGTATCACTCTTGGTCTATTTGAGATATTGTCCCTTTCAATATTGAATTTCGTGCTGGGGGCTTATTTGAGTTTTCTGGTAACAATTCCCATTGGTCCGTACAAATATGCCAATGTGTTGCCTTGATGGCATAATCCAAATCCAAGCCGGGACAAGGTCCTCCTGCACCCAAGGCTGAGACACCAAAATGCATCTCTTCCACCCCAGCCGTCACACACTGATTGCTATTAGACTAAGAGGCGCCTCAGGGCCCCCAACACCTTAATCTCTTGTTATCGGGCTTGCAGTCACTGCTATGTATCCCCTTTTTTTTTTATTTCTCTGCTAGTTGTGGTGTTTTATTTTGTTACTTGTTACGTTTTTTTTACTTGATGTTTATACTGTTACTACACCTCCATGAAGCAGTATTAATGCCAGATCCTCTGTAGGACAGTTCGGGGGGGACATTTCACCTCCGATGGCTCCATTGTGCGCAGCAGGGGTCGGGAACACAATGTCCTCCTTTCCCTGCAGGACCACAGCGGCCACTGGCATCCATCTGCAGTGAAGCTGGATGTGACCGAGGGATCACTTCCACCTGCTGTGTGAGGTGGGTACACTGGGGTGGGGGGGTTATCTTCTCTGTCAACTGACTCTCCAGCAATAAGCTGAGTTGGAGGAGAAGCAGATATATTATGGTGGGTGGGTGGGTGGGTGGCTGTGTCAGGGTTGCGAAATCAGCGACGGAGAGCGGAGCGGTCAGCATGGGACAGTCGGCTGCTAGGGGCTGGAGAAAGCCCCAGGTGAGTAAAGCTTTTTTTTTTTTTTTTTTTTTGCCTCATGACTCCTTTAAAGTGTTTTAGATACTTAAAACACTTGTAAAAAATTAGATACTTACAATTTAGATACTTACCTAAAGAGAGGGAAGCCTCAGGATCTTAGGATTCTATTCAGGCTTCGTTCTCTATTCTAATGTCCGCTGTCTCTGAGTGCATCCCCTACCCCCCCCCCCCCCCCCCCCTCCTCAGATTAGCAAAAATGCATTGTTACTAATGTCTTCTGGACCACACAGTTTTTTTCCCTCTATCGTGGCCACACATGCCTGCCCATGCACAGGGCCGGATTTAGGCCAAGGCCATCTAGGCCATGGCCTAGGGCACCAAAGGAGCAAGGGCACCAAAGCAGCAGGCTAACCTGGTGCAGCTCTTGCAAGTTTGCAAATGCTGCAATGCAGGGAGATCAGCCGAGCGCCTGACCGCGGTACTCTGCTGCTAGCTGCCTGTGCAGCAGCCACCTTGCTCTCTGTGCACGTTTGCATTGTAGCCGATGGCTATGGACTTGGACAGCATTGGAGACAGAAAGGAAGAGAAAGCTTCGGCACTGGAGACGAGTGGAAAAATGATTGACATTGATGGCTGCTGTGGTGTGAAGGCGAGCTGGCTACTTATACTGAAGGGGGGTGGGAAGAGGAGGGATTAAGGGAGTCATCTGGCTACCTATAATGGAGGGGGAGGGGTCCTCAGGCTACCTATACTGGAGGGAAAGGGGGGAGGAGTCATCTGGCTACCTATACAGGGGAGGGGTCATTTCGCTACCTATACTGAAGGGGGGCGGCTGGTGACAGTGGCCTTGGGCGGTAAAGAGTATAAATCCGGCCCTGTCCATGCATGCGCAGAAAGCTGGAGCTGAGGTCTCCATGCTGCTACGCGGCCGAGCTTGTATGTCAATTGCGCAACCATGCTGCAAGAGAAAGAACGCGGCTCCGATCTGGAGGGGAGCCGCACTCAGCGACAGGGGACTTCTGAGTAGAGAGGGAAGCCTCGAGGATTCTGAGACTTCCCTTTTTTAAGGTAAGTATCTGTTTTTGTTCGCAAGCTTTGGCTCAGGATCGCTTGAAATACTGACACAAATTATACAGTTTCTGATGCTACGTTGTGTGCGTGTGTGTGTTTTCTGGGAAGGGGGTCATTTTCCTTCAGCTCATCACAATAGCGATCAAGTGGCTTCTCAGTGATTACTTTGACAGAAATAGGAATAACACAACTCAATGAGCCAACGTTGGTGTTATTGCAGCCACAAGCTTATTTGTAGACCTTAAACTGCTATAATGACGTTACTAGGCAAAGGGTTAAAGTATACATCTATTTATAGCATAAATATGCAAAATCAGCTTCCTGACCAATAATGCAATTAGTAATTTGTTAAGGTGAGAGATGCATCTAATCCAGCTCTGAGCAGAGATTCAGTGGGAGGCATTTTTATTAATGATGGCCGTGAAATGTGTGTATAATAATCATTAGCCATATATACTGCCTGCACTCGGGTTGCTAGAGGTGTTGGTGTGGAGGGAGATACAGATCTGGGGAGGGGGTGGCAGCATGTACAATGCTCTGTGGCTATACTGTGGGAGCACACTGGAGTATTTGAACTGGACGCAGTGTTCAGCTAACTATACCTCTACTCATGCTGTGTGTAATGTCTGGTTTAACATGCCATGTACAAAGGATTCTGAGAATTCCATAAATCTTTGTACACATGGTATGGTAGATTGGCTATAAGGATCATAAAGGATGTACTGTACAATTAACATTTTTGCTATTTACCAGGAGAGAAAACGCTCTCCACATTGAAATAAAATACTAAGTATCTGATCCAGTTCTAGATCACGCCAGAAGAAGAAACTTAAAGTGAACCTAAAGGGAAAAAAGTGATCCTGGGGATACTTACCCCGGAAGGGGAAAGCCTCTGGATCCTAAAGAGGCCTCACCTGTCCTCCTCAACATAGGCAATCCACTGTTGGAGTGACCAAAAGTCTGCTTGTTGCCGCTGAGCGTAGGTGCACTAGTGGCTTTCCGCTCAGGCTCCGGTGGAAATAGCTGAGCCTGATTGGGCTTGCTCTACTGTGCAGACGAGACCTACCTGTGCCTGCGCAGTACAGCGGACCTGATGTGGCTCAGCTATTTACATCGGAGCCCAATCAAAAGCCACTCGTGCACCCATGCAGGCAGACCAATGTACATATTATTGTTCCTGTTTGTGGCTGCCAGTGGGGAAGCCTCATTAGGTCCCAGAGGCTTCCCACTCCAGAGGTACCGTATTTTTTGGACCATAAGACACCCTTTTTCTCCTCCAAAAGTTAGGGGGAAAAGTGCCTGTGTCTTATGGGATGAATGGTACAAATTAAACCACTTTCCTCCCACATCGCAATCGCACATACCTGTCCCCAGACATGCAGAGGTGTACTCCTCTGGGAAGGCAGCATCAGGCAGGTGGATTAGAAAGTGCGGATTCCACGGAGCGAAGGAGAGAGCTTCCCGACATGACTGCTGCAGAGTGGTGTGCAGCCCTGTCAATCACGGCTGCACGCCGAATGCTACCACTGTTACCCACATCCCGCTCACGCAAACCTGTTCCTAGACATGTAGAGGTGTATTCTTGGGGGAAGGCAGCATCTGGCAGCCAGATTGGCAAGTGCATATCTGACGGAGAGCCGGACAGCAAAGGAGAGAGGCTCCCAACATGACTGCTGCAGAGTGGTATGCTGCGCTGTCAACACTGCCCACTTAATTACAGGCCCTGATGGTCTCTTGGGCGGGGATCAGGCACCGTCATTGCGCCAATCAGTTTAGTCCAATGACGGCCCCCCACCCGAGAGACCATTGGGGCCTGTAACTAAGTGGGCAGTGTGATTGACAGGGCAGCACACGACTCAGCAGCAGCCGCCATGCCGGGAGCATCTCTCCTTCTCTGTCCGTCTCTCCATGGCATCGGCACTTGCCAATCCGCCTGCCAGATGCTGCCTTACCCCAGGAGTACACCTTTACATGTCTGGGGACATAGGAGGAGAACACATAGGGAGAGAAGGGGACATAGAGCGACAGAAGGGGTCAAAGGAGGAAACGGAGACAGAAGATGAGACAGAGGTGGACACAAGGGGTATTAGGGGAGAAGATCCACAAGAGATACCTGCACCATGGATGCACCAGGTTTAGTCCAGGTCTAGTTTTTTTTTCCCTTGATTTTTTTTTCCCTCTAAATCTAGGTGCGTTTTATGGTCCAAAAAAATACATTTTTCAAACTTAAAGATTTCCTTTATAGTTTCAAAAGCTTACAAAGAAATCTTGTACAGTTAGTCATTAAAGGTATCGCCAAACAACTTTTGTTGTTATGTCTTCGGATTCCCTTCTCCACTAACTGCATTTCAAGCCAAAATCGACAGTGATTTTTATGTAAATATAGTGCTTGCTCCATTTTCCCTGCACTTGCATTTGGATTGAGTTAATGGGAATGCAATAAAATTGCATAGCAAACATGGTATTATGCAGTTTTCTTGCAAATTCCCTCACTCCCTGTCAGAAAATCACAACGTGAACCTTGAGTAATAGCACAAAAAAAAATTGAAACGTATAGGTAATTGTGTGTGTTAAATAGATGCAATCGAAGCACGTTTGTACTTGCTGTTGTGATCACAATTTGAAGTGTAAAAGAGCCCTAAATTACACATGGGCTTGTATTACAATTATATATTTTTATAATACTGGAAACTCCCCCAAAATGGCATTGCTATTTACCGGTAACTTCTATTTAACCAGTTCACCTCCAAGGGTTTTTACCCTAACGGACCAGAGCAACTTTCCCCTGTCAGTGCTCCTCCCTTTTATTTGCCAATAACTTTATTACTACTTATCACAACAAAATGATCTGTACCTTGTTTTTTTTCGCCACCAATTAGGCTTTCTGTGGGTAGTACATATTGCTAAGAATTTTTTTATTCTAAATGCATTTTAACGGGAAAAATATGAAAGAAATGGAAAAAAAATCGTTATTTCTCAGTTTTTGAGCATTATAGTTTTAAAATAAAATGTTCTCCTGTGGATAAAACCTATACATTTTATTTGCCCAGTTGTCCCGATTATTAAACCGTTTAAATTATGTCCCTATCACAATGTATGACGACAATATATTATTTGCAAATATAGGTGTTATTTGTTTTGTTTACTTTTTTGTCCGGTGCATAATTACAAGCCCCTATGTAATAAAGTAAAAGTAATTTTCCCTCATAAAAAAAAATCAGTTAAAAAAAAACACTTATAAAATATAGATTAAAAAAGCTGTGTATGTAATTCTAAGTGTCTTTTTCCCTTTTTTTGTGGGGGGGGGGGGAGCTTTGGAAGTGTAAGTTATTAATTTTATTGATATTTTAATAAGTGTATGTGTTTGTATTTGCCTGTATGTGTAATTTAAGTTTTTGGCCACTAGATGGCGCTAGTGAAAACTCTCCCCTTTTATAGGAAGTGATCACTTTTTTTTTTGCCTTTTACCATGCTGTGACTGTTTCCTGTTTCCTGTTCGCGGTCATGTCCATTCATTCCAGGCATTGCGATTGGGTAGAGGACTGCTCGGTCCTCTTCCCCAATCACTGAACACGGGGTCCCGAAGGTAAATGGCGGCGGGGGGGGCGCACATGTGCGGAGCAGCGGCGGGAGCGAATGACGTATTAAAACGTGCTGTTGCCGTTAACAGGCTCAAACAGGACATTTAATATGCTACAATTTCATTAAATGATAAACCATATTGTAACTTTATTACTTAAAATTATTAAAAAATATTATTAAAAAAATACCTACCCATTTAAGGTTCTAGCAAGCCATACATTTACACAATTTTCAAGCTCAAATTTCTCTCTTGAGTATTGATTGGTGTAGATTGCTTGGTGTACAGAACATTTCCAAATTCCCATTTTACGAAGTGAGCAATTGGCTGCATGGAGCAGAAATTATAGCATCTCCTTATTTAGCCTAAAGCTGGCCATATACTGTATGTTTAATCGTAAACTGAAATGGATTTAAACATTTATGATTGATATTAAGGGCTAAAATCAATCTATAGACTCAGGCTAGATTCACAGTGGTCAGTTGCATAACTCACCCGTTATAATGACTGTGAACTGCAATGGAGACTGGCAATAGACTTTAAAGGGAACCCGAGGTGAGAGGGACATGGAGGCTGCCATATTTATTTCCTTGTAAACAATGCCAGTTGCCTGGCAGCCCTGTTGATCTTCTGGCATAAGTAGTGTCTGAGTCAAAACCCCGGAACAAGCATATGGCTAATCCAGTAAAACCTGAGCCAGCTGAGTCAGAGTACCTGGTCTGCTGCATGCTTGTTCAGGTGTCTATGGCTAAAATATAAGGCTGGGTGCACACATAGCAGAAACCCTAGCGTTGTGTAAACTGCTGCGTTTTTGCCGCTAATGGAAGTCTATGGGCCGCAGGAAAAAACGCATATAAAAACGCATTCTGCAACACAACTGACCACTATGAACTAGGCTTTACTCGCAATGTTGGTCTTCGCTTGTAAAATAATTCATCGTTATATTGATTCTAATATCAGTCATAATGGAATAGTGCATGGCTATCTTTAGGTATAATTAAATCAGTTTGCAAATGTAAAGGGCATAAAACGTTTTTTCCTTCTCTTTTTCTACATCTTGAACTGCTCATATTTTAAAAACAACAGAAGTGAAGTTTCACTTTGAGGAAAGTCAAAGTCATGTTTTCCTTTAAAGTGGTATTATACTCAAATTTCTTTTATGTTCTAAAAAGCATTAAATACAGCATCGAATAAACCATCTGACTGATTTTCAAGGTACTGGAAGGGTTAAAACTCAAGCTTTTTACCTCATTTAGCTGCTAATTAATAAACTTACCTTTGCCAACTAGCATTATCTGATTATTTTGGAAGTGTAATAAACTATGTAAACAAGGTAGAAAAGTTCCTGCTCTAGTCAGGGGAAGCAAATGACTTTATCTCCATTATTTGCTCACTAATTACTCGATTAAAGGAACACTATCAAAACAAGTGTTCTAAAATGACAATGTACAAATACAGTGGCTTGCAAAAGTATTCGGCCCCCTTGAAGTTTTCCACATTTTGCCACAAACTTGAATCAATTTTATTGGAATTCCACCTGAAAGACCAATACAAAGTGGTGTACACGTGAGAAGTGGAACGAAGATCATACATGATTCCAAACATTTTTTTTACAAATCAATAACTGCAAAGTGGTGTGTGCGTAATTATTCAGCCCCCTTTGGTCTGAGTGCAGTCAGTTGCCCATAGATATTGCCTGAAGAGTGCTAATGACTAAATAGAGTGCACCTGTGTGTAATCTAATGTCAGTACAAATACAGCTGCTCTGTGACAACCTCAGATGTTGTCTAAGAGAATATTGGGAGCAACAACACCGTGAAGTCCAAAGAACACACAAGACAGGTCAGGGATCAAGTTATTGAGAAATTTAAAGCAGGCTTAGGCTACAAAAAGATTTCCAAAGCCTTGAACATCCCACTGAGCACTGTTCAAACGATCATTCAGAAATGGAAGGAGTATGGCACAACTGTAAACCTACCAAGACAAGGGTGTCCACCTAAACTCACAGGCCGAACAAGGAGAGCGCTGATCAGAAATGCAGTCAAGAGGCCCATGGTGACTCTGGACGAACTGCAAAGATCTACAGCTCAGGTGGGGGAATCTGTCCATAGGACAACTATTAGTCATGCACTGTACAAAGTTGGCCTTTATGGAAGAGGGGCAAGAAGAAAGCCACTGTTAACAGAAAAGCATAAGAAGTCCCATTTGCAGTTTGCCACAAGCCATGTGGGGGACACAGCAACCATGTGGAAGAAGGTGCTCTGGTCAGATGAGACCAAAACGGAACTTTTTGGCCAAAATGCAAAACGCTATGTGTGGCGGAAAACTAACACTGCACATCACTCTGAACACACCATCCCCACTGTCAAATATGGTGGTGGCAGTATTATGCTCTGGAGCAGGGACGGATCTAGAACAAGTTGCGCCTGGGGCAAGGTCAGGTTTTGGCGCCTAAACTGCCATTCTCCATTTCTCCATCCACATTTTGCCGCCTTTTTAAGAATTCAACAAACTGCTCCTGGGGCAAGAGACCCGCTTGCCCCCCCCCCCCCCCCCTAGATCCGTCCCTGCTCTGGGGTGCTTCTCTTCAGTAGGGACAGGGAAGCTGGTCAGAGATGATGGGAAGATGGATGGAGCCAAATACAGGGAAATCTTGGAAGAAAACCTCTTGAAGTCTGCAAAAGACTTGAGACTGGAGAGGAGGTTCACCTTCCAGCAGGACATCGACCCTAAACATAAAGCCAGGGCAACAATGGAATGGTTTAAAACAAAACATATCCATGTGTTAGAATGGCCCAGTCAAAGTCCAGATCTAAATCCAATCGAAAATCTGTGGCAAGATCTGCTGTTCACAAACGCTGTCCATCTAATCTGACTGAACTGGAGCTGTTTTGCAAAGAAGAATGGGCAAGGATTTCAGTCTCTAGATGTGCAAAGTTGGTAGAGACATACCCTAAAAGACTGGCAGCTGTAATTGCAGCAAAAGGTGGTTCTACAAAGTATTGACTCATGGGGAGGGAGGGGGGGGGGGGGGGCCTGAACATTTACGCAAACCCCACTTTGCAGTTATTTATTTGTAAAACTAAATTGGAATCATGTATGATTTTTGTACCACTTCTCACGTGTACACCACTTTGTATTGTGTAGTAATGTGACAAAATGTGGAAAACTTCAAGGGGGCCAGAATAGTTTTGCAAGCCACTGTAATGTCTGAGTAGCTGTGTAAACATTTTCCTACATGTTAAATATCAGAGGCAAAAGCTGTAATTCATTGCGTGTAGATTTTAGCTACGATAAAAATGTCATATTTGCATAGGTGAATCTCTGTAGTCCGACATGCTAAGAGCAGTGTAATATTGAAGTAGCGTTATATGAAATGCCTCTGGTGTTTCACATACTATTACAAATGTTTATGTTGCACATAAGATACATTTCCTCTGCTTTCTGCAGACAGCTCAGTCTGAGACGGGCAGCTGCTGAGAGCTTTCTCTTGCACACAGGGTTAACAGATGTATTGGGAGGGAATCCCCCTCCTCTCATGGTTCACTCAGCATCAGTTTTGGCGACACTGAAGTGTGCAAGGAATTAGATAACAGTAAACAAATAGATAAGCATTGAAATGTATACATCCATACTTGACAGCACTTCCCAAACTATTCCTATCTCAATTGAAAAAAATATGTTAATCAATAGTGTTCCTTTAAAAGTCAATCTGATACTTTCCCCTGCAGCTGCTATAGTATCAGTTAGCTTCAGTGAGGTGTAAATATGCATTCAAAACACATCAGGGCGTTCCTATAGCGTTTTATTTATATATATATATATATATATATATATATATATATATATATATATATATATATATATATATATTTATTTATTTTATTTTTTGCTGCTTTTAATGCATTAGAGCAAACATGTAATTTTGAATGTAATCCCACTCTAAAGAGAACCAGAGACGAAGCACCCTCATGTATTTTACTACATTAATCAGTGGGAATATGCCAGTAAACACCTACCCTGCTTTTAGTTTCATCCTTCTCTGCTAAATCTGCCTGTTATCAGCTCTGATAAGAATCCCCGACTGAACATTCAGTCTAGGTTTGACCTGGAATCATTATAGCTGAGTCAGTCTTCTGTGATGTCTTTTCAAGCCCGCCCCCTCCTGGCTCTGCTTTCCTGCTTTGCATACTCAGAGCTGATGACATGGGAGGGGCTGCTCTGCTGAGAAAGTAGCTCTGAAACATCAGACAAATATGGCTGCAATGTGATCTGTGTGCACTGTGCAGTTATCACCATTGTCTATGCAGTTTCATTCCTATGAGAGACACTTTCTACAGGAAGCCACACAGCATACCAGAATAATGAAGTTGAAAGCACACAGATAAAAGGCTTCTGCAGCAGCCCTGCTTGTCTATAGTTTCATAGAGCCTAGACAGCACATCCAGAACAGCTCATAACCCAGAAGCAGAAGGGGTATGAGCCGGCGGCCATATTGGATTTTTCCTTCAGCAATAATGGATAAAATAACACTCAAAATGGCACGCCAGAGCAGCAAAATTATCAGGTAGAGCATTTATTCTTTACAAGCTATCGAGTGATATGTTTATTTTGTGTGAAACGTTCATCTCTGGTTCCCTTTAAATACATGACGAGTTTAGTGTACCTACTGGGGAACCCAGTAGTGAATGGCTTTCCAACATATGCACAATAATCAGTCCATACCTAATGGGCTCACTGATCGCCCCCTCCCTGATATTATAAAGAGGAAGAGAGAAGATTCGGAGAATGTTCCACTTGCAGCGAGTGAGTGACCTGCAGCCATTCAGAGAGAGTGCAGCGAGAGCGCCAGCAGCATCCATCTCCGCTCTGCAAGACAGAAGAGCCCCGTCCGGCACTGACCTACATCCACGCAGCATCATTGTGGAAGACCGGCAGAGCGATGCAAATTCTGAGGATGCACGAGCCTGGCTATTTCTGGAATTTAAATACAGGGGCCTATGGCTGTTCATTGATTGAGCCAAATACTGACAGCATATGGGGACTCATTAGGATAATGCAAACGTGGGTACGGTAATACAGTCTCTGGATAGGTCATGTTTATTCCAGTCAAAAAGGGTAATATAATAATAATCAACAAAATTGTGTGCTCAAACCTCTCTGTCTCACCCCAACACCCTCCCGCCTACCCCCAGCTCTCCGACTGATAATTGATTGTATGCATGGTCCAGACACTTCCCTGCTGGCGGCTCACCATTTGATTCAACCAGTTCAGTTTGGATCATCTGATTTAATCCAAACAACATTGGTGATGGTTTTAACTTTTTTTCTTTCTTTTCTACAGCTATGCGCAATACACAGTTATGCAATTTAGCAGCTTTAGTGGAATTTTGTCTGAAATCTGATTGTATTGGGAGTGGGATGATTAGGGCATCAATTGATACTCTTTTATGGGAATGAGCTGGGAATTTACCTTGGAGTAAAATTTCACCTTTGTTGAGAAATAAGTAGTCCCTTCAGTTCAACTTAATAAATTGTTGAGATTTAGGGCCCTTTACACCGGTCGCCTTTTCAGATTGCGTTTTCGGATCACCACATGGTACCGTTTATTTTCCACCATTGCACTTCAATTTTTGCCCAATGGCTAAAGTGTTGCATGCTGCATTTTTCAGCCTGTAATCATGTTTTCAATATGCAAATCAACGCTGAAAACATGCTTGTTTTAAATGTGTAATGAATAGGGGAGATGCCGCCATGTGGGCAAGCGGCAGGGCGGCTATCTCCGCGTTCCAGCCGGCGGCTTCTGCCGCGCAGCAACATGCTGCTGCTGGTTCGCCTGGTCCTTCTAGTGCACACAGATTGAGAGCTACGCGCGCGCGCCAGGCGACAGGACCTTTATGCTAGCAGAAGGGGAGTCAGCTGATCATGCCGATCAGCTGATCCCAGCTATGCTCCGGATTGGCTGAGTGACTGGGGCGGCGCTGTGGATCGCTCTGGGTATATATAGGACTTGCCTGTCAGTTGCAAGTTGTCTGCTGTTGCGAATGCTTACGTGTGAGCGCTCAGACCACAGTCAGATCTTACAGTGTGTTAGAACCAGCCGGAGCTGGGAATTCACACTTAGTCAGATTCCGTTGAAAGCCTTAAAAGTTTTCTTTTGTGAACGAAAATTTCAGGGAGATCGAATCTGGAGGACCGGACCAAGTTTTATAAGCACATTTAATATCTTTTGTTTAGGGAAGGTTTCTTCCCCAGTTATAGCTTTCCTTTTTCCCTTCCCCCTCTCCCCCCTTCTTCTCCCTTTTCTTTTCTGGGGAGTCCTCATTGGCATGATGTGGTAATTCCGCCCATGGGGTCTTTCCAGTTTTCTCTTCCTATCCCTACCCTCCCCCTCTCCACTTCTTTCTTTCTCTTTTTGTCTTCCCTCCTCTCCCTTCCCTACTTTTCTCTCTCCCTTTCCCCTTATTAAAGGTAAAATCTATGGGTTATAAGCTCCTAATGGAGCTATAATGTGATTTTCTAGAGATTGTAAGAACTTAGTTCTAATTGATCTAAGAGACTTTAATATTCATTGCATTTCGGTGTATTCATTAGCATTTCCCCTAAGGGGGTCTGTTTGATAATGTTTGTATGCTATAACTGTGAACTTGTTCTTACTCAATAAACACCCTTGAAACGAAAGCCTTAAAATTATTATTGTATTGTGAGACTTGCTACTGTTTATGTGTTAGACTAGTTCCCAGGTGTTGAAACCAAGGACTTCACACCTAAGACTAGGAGATTGCTACATTGCTACTTTTTATGTGTTAGACTAGTTCCCAGGTGTTGAAACCAAGGACTTCACACCTAGATTAGGATTGACATATATACTGTTACCTGTTATGATCTCTGGCTTTCCTGACCACTCTCCTGCTTACTGATTCAGTACCTTTGCCTATCTGATTACCTGTTGCCAACATTTGCCTGTACCCGGATACCGAATCAGTCTTCCGTCTCTGTACCTTATCTGTCCGTGGCTTGTCTGACCTTTCTGGCTGTCACTCATCCCTTGGGTGATCAGCCTTACTGTACTGTCCGTGACACTTGCTCTTCAGGTGTTCATTAGCTGCGAGGGTCACCTGCTCCTCAGAAGACCATCTTGCAGCTCAGGCAGTGGTCTCAACCTTTTAGGAGTCCACTGGCTGCAGTACAGTTTGATTCCCAGTCCATCGGGGAATCCTTGGCTGTAGCACAGTCTGATTCCCTGCTCCTCAGGGAATCCTTGGCTGCAGCCCGATCACATCTCTCATTTCAACAGTTACCACTCTTGCAGCCCAGTCAGTGGTCCCTGTCCCTCAGGCGTCCACTGGCTGCAGTACCATCTGATTTCCTGCTCCTTAGGGAATCCTCCGCTTCAGTTCTATTATACCTCTCTTTCACTCAGTTCCCTCGCCTGCAGCCCAGCAAGTGGTCCCTGCTCCTCAGGGGTCCACTGGCTACAGTACTATCCAAGGTTCCCTGCTACTCAGGGAATTCTCTGCTGCAGTACAGTCTGTATCTCCTCCACATAAGGAGATCATCTTCAGCACAGTCAGTGGTAACCTGCCCCTCAGGGGTCCACTGGCTGCAGTACAGTCTGATTCACTGCTCTTCAGGGAATCCCTGGCTGCAGTAGTGTCTGTATCTCCCACTCCTCGGGAGATAACTTCTCTGTTTACTGTTGCACCAAACACATTATCACATTGGGTGTCCTGTGTCTAGCTATACTAGTATTATTGGTGATTCTGCAGATCACCACATAATCAGGTATAGCATCTGTATTATTGGTGATACTGCAGATCACCAATAATCAGAGAAAACTCTGTGTTGCTGACACCAATCATTACAAAATGGTGAAGCGCCTAATCACACCACGCATTTTGATGTAAAAGGGCCCTTATAACACATCCCAACTCAAATTGCTTACCAGGTATTTTTGAAATCAAATCCTCAGTGACACCACGCCGTGACATCATGCCAATCAGAAAACACTGTAAAGGCTGGGTGTATCAGATTCCTTCCAGTCACTCAGTTTGTGCAGGTGTAGAAAATAAGTAACAAATGTTCCTGATCTGTACAGCTAATTATGCACTTATGAAGATGAAAGTACCTAGGCTGTCTGTAATAGTGTTGATCATAATGTGTAATTTCGCTTTTGTGAATTTTTGCTAAATGTTTGCAATTATGATTCTGATCGGAATTATGATTTTGTGGGTAATCTTGATTTCACATAATGTTCGCAAAAAGACAAAATACGAATCCACTAATGTGCGGTCACCAGACACCATTGAAGTCTATGGGCATAAAAAACTTAGATTTTCAGAAAATGACACGTCATTGCAAATTTATCCATCATAATTATGACCATGTGCAAGCTTAAAGGGATACTTAAGCCAGGAATAAAAAAAATCAGTTTTACTTTCCTGGGGCTTCTAGCAGCCCCCTCCAGCTGTCCCGTGCCCTTGCAGCCCCCTCCGGTCCCCTGCCACCAGCTAGTTTTGTTTTTGCTGACAGACCCGACAGGCCTGGCCAAGCATATTTTTCTTTGCATTCCCGTCCACAATAGCGACCTGCGCCTGTGCAGGACGCTATTGAGGATGGGAACATGAAGAAGGATACGCGTGGCCGGCGCAGGCGCAGAAAGCCTGCCGACTCCCTGTCAGCAAAAACGAAAGCAGCTGGCGGTGGGGGACCGGAGGCTTTGTGAGTGACTGCGAGGGCATGGAATGGCTTCAGAATGGCTGGTAGAAGCCCCAGGCAAGTAAAACAGATTTTTTATTCCTGGCTTAAGTGTCCCTTTAACTTCACAATAGTTTGAAATTTCACATTGCGATTTTGCAACATAATTCTGAATTTCG